>NC_091117.1:42620000-42857500 GCF_040183065.1 Periplaneta americana | reverse complement strand
TTTATCTCGTCTTGCACAAAGGCCTATTAATATTAATCAATGATAACTAAATATTTAGCTTGTGAAGATTCTTCCAAACCAAGACAGTTACAATTTATAGAGCATGAACAGTAACAGATATGTATCTTAATGTAGGCAACGAAATATTAAGAAACAGAAAAATAATTTTAGCATGGAAGGCGTTCTGATCCAAAAAATTCATCTTCTCATTTACAGACAAAACCGTAAATTAAAATTTGAAGCAACTGAAACGCATTTTTCCAATATTGCTGTACGGCTACCAAACTTAGTCTCTCGCGGATAACTATCAGAAAATCATCCAAGTCTTTTCAGAAGAAGATGTAGAGGAAAATTATAGGAGTAACCCCGAGACAGTTCCGAATGAAAGATTACGGGAGATAGCAGGTCTAGTGGACGCAATACAAGGAGTCACTATGGCCCGTCCCAGGAATCTGCGGAGTAGAAAGACGAAACAAGACCTCTGCGCAAATGGTATGTGGGAGGGCTAGGGCCAATGACTGCTCTGGGGGGAGGCATTACTAGAACGAAGCGAGCAGTCGCTTGCAGGAGGGGATAATCTAACATGTTTGATAATTAACAGGTTTCGACAAACAAATTTGAATTGTTCTTTTTCGGAGCAAAGACAGCGAAATAATTATGTGATTTAGTAATTCTTCCCCAAACAATATTATACTGATCTAAGTATAGACTTAAATATTGCTAAATATGTAGTTTTTAATTCCTCAGACACTTAACAACGTTTTACCTCTCAGCCTTAAAAAGAACCTGATCCAAACTTTAGTGATGCCCCACTTCGATTATTGCGATTCTCTATTCACGAATCTAAATACTGATCTTACCCATAGACTACAGCGTTTTCACAATATCTGCGTTCGTTTCGTTTGTAACATTAGAAAATTCGATCATGTAACACCGTCACTAGAATTGTTGTCTTGGAGTCCACTTAAAGAAAGAAGATTCTTCAACTCTCTCTTATTACTATTTAAAATCATCCACACCACCACACCCTCTTACCTAGCATCTCGTTTCGTTTACCTTTCACTACCTCGAACCCGGAACATGTACCTTCTCTCTATTCCTCTGCACAGAACATCCTTCTACTCATCATCTTTCAGCATATCTATTCCACGCCTCTGGAATTCTCTCCCTGACCATGTCAGAGACTGTCGGACAATATCAAAATTCAAATTTAAATAAAAAAATCACATTCTAGTTCATGGAATTGCTTGTTGAACACCTGTCAGGTTGCGCAACTTCGCCTTAACCCATGACATATAGTAAATATTGTGACTATGCTGTTGTAAAATTGGCAATTAATATGTAATGTATTTATTATTACTACCATCATTGCTATCTCTGTTTTCTTTCTTTTTTCTTGTATTAGTTCGATGAGAGCTCTATGGTGTTCTTTTGACTCCGTTGATCCTCTATAGGGCTTTAACTTAATTTGTATTATTTTCATCAGTGTTTGTATTTCTTTTTTGTATTTATATGTGCTAGCTGGTGGAATGGAAGAGAAGGCCTTATGACCTTAATCCTGTCAGATTAAATAAATAAATTATTATTAAATTATTATAATTTCTATCTAAACTCTACTCTGCCTTCTACTACGAGCATCTTACCCCTTAGAGCACTCGTGCTGATACTGCCCGCAATACACTCCTGCACAGATATACTCCGCTCCCATATGCAAGAAGTTACTGCACAGATCCCTGGAACGGACCATAAGTTAAATTGGAAATCGAGAGAACACAAGGTGAGAATACATTACACCAGGTGGACGCAAAATATTACCATGTGTGACCCTCTTATCGGCAAGAGGAGCCAAGAAAGACCACGAAGCAGAAGGGCACGTTCCTTCAAGAAATTCGCCCGATCAACAGAGATGTACAGACAGCTGTCACACACGGGTTCGATTCCAGGCGGCAGTCTTCTACGACACAGGGATACAAAAGTTGATCCCACGGTGTGACAATTGTCACAATATCGTTGGGGAATATGTTGAAAAATAGCTCAACGATTGCTGTATCTCTTTCAATAAATATTTCCATGAAATTGTGTTTTTTTTATCTAAAAGGTCCCAAGGAAACTTACTTTCTGGACGTAGATAGCATGTATATAAATAGCCTACACAAAGGCATGCCTATAAATGGATTTTGAGTTTTCAATTCTTTATTATTTACGGTATAAATCTTTCCATGAAATTGTGTTTTCTTTTTGTAAATGACCCCAGGGAAACTTACTTTCTGCACGGCCTCGTAATTGCGCTCCAGTGGCGAATGAGCACTTGTTTTGAAATTATTAATATTGTGGAAGAAAAAAAAATACTTTTTATCTGCTCCCATGAGTATGTTTGCCTGTCAGTCGCTATTAGTGTTGATAATTTAAATATTAGGTCTACATGCGTCCAGACAAAATATTGTAGCCTAGTGACGAAAAAGATGAACTAAAAATCATGTTATAAGCAATAAAATGGTAAGAAGATTTTTTTCAACTAATGGCGGGTACTTGACTTTTCGTTATTCACCCATATGAAGCCAGTTGTGTAGACAAACTTACTGACAGAGTCGTTGCCCAGGGTGCGCCATAAGAGGCTGGTCTACGCTACACCCGCGATGAGGTAAGATGATGGAGATTTTGTTGGGATGCCACATGAGAAAACCCCTGTGTTACCTGGACCACGGGTTGCCCAATAAATCATAGGTAGGCCCCACACCGGGGATAGAACCCGGGTCCACAGGGTCATAAGTCTAGCGCTCTAGCCATTAGACCACCGTGGTGACTTAAATGGTAAGAAGCTGATGAACCATTTATTAGAAACTCATGAAGGAACATAATGTAACACAGAAATAATTATTAGTATATTGAAGGAAGTTAATTAAAATTGATTAATTATTCATTTATTTATTTATTTATTTATTTATTTATTTGTTTATTTATTTATTTATTTTTCTAATAGTTGTAAAATAAAATATAATGTAAACAGAAAAACTTTAGCTCGCCCCTGAAAGAGTAGAACTCGTCCTCAGCGTCGGATTCCTGAATTTAAATTAAGAGGTATAATATAACACAATTTGTCTTATGTCTACTACGCAGTAAGAATATATAAATTTAAATTTACAATTTTTAAATTTTTATAAAATCCATACATAACTTTTTAATTTAATACTAGATGAATAAAATAGTAATTTATGTGTCAAGGGAGAAATGAACATGTTTATAGCGACTATGGGGTTGCATCCGAGGGTGCAAATGGCCCGAGATTTAAACACGAAATTTCGCCAAAAGTTCATACATTATTTTGTGGCGCGCTAGTCTGTAACTGAATAAATTAAAACTTTTTGAAAAAAGTTTTTAAGTTAGAAATTCGCTTTGTGTTTGTATGTCTTGTTTAGAATGTTTTGTTTTGGTAACTAGGGACTGTGTATATAGGCTAGAAAAAAAAAAGAAGTAGAATAAAAATTATTCGTTATTATTTCTTTGTTGTTAAGTTACCAGTCTCTGAATTTAATAAACAATGTTCTGTTATGTTGGAAATTATGTCGGGATCAGTTGAAACCGAAATTCCTTCTCGAGTCATTATTAAAGCCATACAAGCTGAAAATAAGTTGTTGCCAATTAAATAAATGTAAGGATAAGCAAACAAACGACATATTCTTTTTGGTCCTAGGACCTAAAAAGTTTTTTTTTTTTTTTTTTTTTTGGATCGTAAAGGCCTAATAGGCTGTATTACATATATCAAATCAATGGAGAAATTTAACAACCATGGCCTAGTGCTCCACAAAAAATTAATGCAAACAATTTTAAAATGAGGGAGGTAGTGTGAACCCTGTACATTTAGTTTTAAAGTAGCGTATGAATACCAGGAGTAACATTTACTTGCAAAATACAGTGATGCCACGTTTTATAATTAAAAATGTTGACGAAATTTTGTCACAAATATTTTCGTAACTTCGGGACACCCTGTACAGGACGCACAATGGGCCAAAGTAAGCCCATCCGTCCAGGATCTGGCCCTCGACAAGTCAAGCCAAGAGGCTGTAAATTAACTCTTCCTACTTAGGAGACTTTCGTTCCTAGTGGAACAAGTTACGCTTATTCATTTGTACTTTTACATTTATTGAAGGCTTTGGACATTTCATAAGTGAACTTTTATTGTTGGGGCAGAATGCGCTGTTTCTATTTGTGGAGAAGGAAGCAAGATCATCCATCATGACAGCACGTCAAGTTCTTCTTTATTTGTACAGGATCCGGACAAGTCATGCAATTGAAATCGATTGGACTTCAGTCAGTTATAAGTTATAAGTAAACCAAGGGACCACCCTTCACGAACAGTTAGCTAACTTAGCTATCTGCCTCGCGAAATAATTGATAAATAATCGCCAGTAAAACAGAATTACAAATGTGAGCACGTTTTCGTTTACAATCACTGAAACTCCTACAAATTTCAGTTTCTCATTTCACACAGATTCAATAGCGCTGGGCTTTCCCCATACCAATCAACTATTACTCAGAATTAATCTTCCTTCTAATTAACTCCCACTACAGCACCAATCAACGAACACAATAATATGAAAGCTTCTTCTCACGCAACTTAGCAAGACGTCCTCCTCCAATAACTGGACGCTTCGTGCAGACAAAACTTCACTTCCACCACAGAATATTTTTCACAACCAGGCTAAAAACCCTGATGCAGGCGTCAAGAATTAACCGGTCACATGACATTATGGTCCGTCTCAAGAATCTTGGCGCATATGGGGCGGAGTCTGTGCCGGAGTGTATTGCGGGCAGCATCAGCTCGAGGCCGCTAAGGGAATGGCAGAGTGTTCAGTTAGAAATTATCCCCTTCCTGCAAGCGATTGGTACTGTTCTCCAACCAGGAGATCAACCGTGAAAGGAATGTGCTTACTATTGCCTCATCTATTGGAACGAAGTAGATAAATAATATTACCGTTATAACGCCAGTTTAAAAACCATGCACTCTCCTGCGTATGTTATTTCCTGTATGAAGAGATTAAAAGACCAGGAGATTAACTGTGATCTAATTTTGTAACTAGGGTAGTAGCAATATGTCTGTATCAATGTTATGGTTTGTGTTGTAAGAGCTAGCCAATAGAGATAAGAGTACCCACGTGTGTGACCTTATGACATCTTATGACAACATTCATTCACAGCATTATCCCGCTTCCCTTCATTCCCTGGAGAATGTCTCGTGGTTGGAGCACAGTAGCTTCGTTCAAGCAATGCCTCCCCCCAGAGCGGTCATTGGTCCTAGCCCTCCCACATACCACTTGCACAGAGGTCTTATTTCTTCTTTCTACTCTACAGATTCTTGGGACTGATCATAGATTTATTCCAGCAGTCAGTTTGAACCTCCTGGTTTAGCTTACTCACAGATACTGAACACGAACAAAATTCGTCCAATAGTTTAGAAACATTTCTTTACATAGTATGCCCAAAACCTTGATGGTGAAAACATAAATTCCTTCAAAATTGTATTGTATTTTATCTAGTATTACATTAATTATTTCTCTTGATACTTAGAGAACTTCAAAGTTTATGAAACAACCATATAAAACCAAAACTGGAAACATCCACCCGGCAGATAATCGCGGATGCTCGTGTAAAGGGGTTAAGTCAAATTGTAAGGTATGTAAACTTCTCTCCTTTGGTACTGAACAAAACCCCTTTGTCACAAAATATGGAGCACTGTAACTGCATCATGGATGGAAGCAGGATTTAACCCCTTTAACACAAGACAGAAGTAATCGTGGAGGGTTCAAATCTTTACTTATCCCGCTTTAGCCAATTCATACTTAACCCCCTTTACACGAGCACCCCCTGAATATACGGTTATTCAAAAGTAAGTCAGGCTACATTTTGACATCGCCATAACCTTTTTAAGAATTAATATATACACAAAAGATCACACTTATACTCAAAGATATGGGGTTTATTAGATTCAGTTTAAATGTTTACTATGCCCACCATTTTTTTCTTCAATAAGCAACAATCTTTCTTCTATGTTGTGAACAGCATCTACTAATAGATCTAATGGATTATCTTTAATTTGTTACGAAATTGCATATTTTAGTTCGTCGGTAGTCGTAGCATTAGTTAAAAAAAACTCGGTCTTTTGAATAACCCCACAGCCACATAGTTGTATGCATCTGAAGTCTGATTAGTGTAGTATGTAGCTAATCGGCGATGTATGCAACGGAGAGGGAAATAAACTGGCAACCCTACCCCATTATCTCCTGGCCTAGTTACCTCATAAGTAATGCCGTTTGTTATCACTTGTGAGGTTCAGACCCGTTTTTGGACAGTTGACTAAACAACAACAGCCAAAAATCTGCTTGATTGATATCAGGGGAAAGTGCTGGCCAGGTGTTAGGAAAATGTCTGCTCATTATGCGATCACCAAACGTGTTACGTAACAATAGCTTAACTGGTGTATTTTTAGTAGGTTATTTTACGACGCTTTATCAACAGCTTAGGTTATTTAGCGTCTGAATGAGATGAAGGTGATAATGCCGGTCAAATGAGTCCGGGGTCCAACACCGAAAGTTACCCAGCATTTGCTCATATTGGGTTGAGGGAAAACCCCGGAAAAAACCTCAACCAGGTAACTTGTCCCGACCGGGAATCGAACCCGGGCCACCTGGTTTCGCGGCTAGACGCGCTAACCGTTATCCACAGGTGTGGACTTAACTGGTGTATAAATATGGGGATGTGCACCATCCTGCATGAAGATTATGTTCCCGATGTCACAATTACGTAAATTGTGTGTAACAAAATTCTGCAGCATGTCAAAATAACGTTCTCCGGCAGCCGTAATCGTTACAATGTTAACCAAAACAAATGACTGATAAATGAACAAATCCCATTGTTCGATACATACAAATGTGTACCATTTTGTGTATACTTTAATTTTTTAAAATATTGTATTTGTTTCAAAATGTAACTTACTTTTGACTAACCCTACATACAGTTTGATCCTTTTGGGTATGGATAATATTAATTTATTATTATAAAGCTATTATGAGAGTAGGAAAAATTCTCGCCTCTGGAATTCGTTACCTAATGACTTCAGTGACTGCCGGACTTTATCACAATTCAAAATTAAATTGGAAAATTTTGTCTTAGTTAATGTTTTTTGGTATTGCTAGAAGTATTGATTTGTGTTTTCTTTTTCTTTTTTAATCTAGATTAAAATTGCAAGTTTCTTGTTTATGTTAGTTAATTAGTTAGGATACAATTAATTATGATACTTAATCACTCATTTAAAGTTTGTGTGACTGCAACCTGTGTATATTTTTGTGTGGCTTTACTTTGTTTATAGTGTTTTTTCTCTCTCTCTTTATTTTTTGTAGAGCTTTATTTTGTATATAGTGTATTTTTTTCTGTTTATTTCTATTATTGCATTTGTATTCCTGGTGTTGTGGAAGAGAAGGCCTGATGGCCTTAACTACACCAGAATAAATATATATATATATAAATAAATAAATAAATAAATGATAAATATTATGATTAAAAGATGGGAGTTTCCATATAATGGCAATCAACACTGCACAGTCTGAAAGGACAAATGGAAATCGTAGATGATTAAAATGGCTACTACAAATCAACAGCGGAGACAATGTGTTCTTTAGTATGCTAAATTTGAGAGTGTTAAAAGAGTTCAAAGGGAATTTCGACGTGAGTATGGTGTGCGTAATGTACCTAAATATAATTCCATAATGTTGTGGTATCGAATATTTGTAGAAACAGGTTCTGTGTTTAAAAACATGCAGGAGGTCACAGGCGAAACCCAGTACGAGAAGCAGCTATCTCTTGGCTTGGCCCCCAAACTCCCCAGATCTAGCCCCTCCTGACTTCTTCGTGTAGGGTTTTGTTAAAGACATTGTCTATTCATAGAAACCCAGGAACACTGACATGAGCTGAATTGCATCAGCGTTATGAGTTATGCACGATGTGCAATAGGGATCATATTGAGTTTTGAGGAATCTCCCATCTTTCAGTGTTGTATGTCCAAAGTTTCAACAAATAAAATTAAGTAGCAAATGTTTTACGGTTTTTTTATCCATACCCAAACGGATCACCCTGTACTTCTCTAGGAACAGGAAAATGCAAAACCCCATACCCTTCGAACAACCATGGGAAAACCCAGAAATTGGGAGGAATGAAACTGCCACCACACTCTGCATATAGCCCTGTCTTGCGCCTTCAGATTATCATCTGTTTCGATCCATGGCCCACTTCTTGTGTGGAAGAAATTTACAAAACTTGGATGCTGTTGAAATGAGTACAGTATCACCGAATTCTTCGCACCAACAATTCAGAAACTGGTAACAAATCTCGCTGAAAGATGCCTGAAGATTATACAGTCTAATGGCCTTTAATTTGAAGATTACATTATTCCTTGTCACAGCACACTCTAACTAAAGTTTTGCTCCAAAACCGACATTACTTACGAGAAAATATCTGTAGGCCTACAAGCACTTTGACAATTAAAACTGAAAACATGTCATCCACACGAAATTAAAGGCGATCCTGGACCGCAGGAGTCGTACTTACGAGGCGGAGGTGTGAACCAGAGAATTGCAGCGACGACGGTGATTAATCCAAGGATAATAGAAGCGCGGAATGCGGTGGTCCTCACCGACATGGTGGCGGCGGCGGCGTGCACGCAGGAGTTCCAGGCTCGCGCTGAGTTCCCGAGCACCAACACACGCTGAGCTTCATCCACTAGCATTGAGCCGCGCCGTTCTCGAAGCTCACGAATTATAAAAGTGAACTTCTCTCTTTCCCCACTCCGAAGTCGCCGCGCGAGACTCAGACCGGCTTTGTGTTCTTAAATGTGTCACGATGCCGAAGCGAAAGTAACCACAACGGGGAGCGAAAAAACCTTTGTGTGTTTCTTACTTTTATTCTGATATTCGATTGAAGGGAAAAAGGTAGAAAGTTCAAAAGGAAAATTTAGATGGTTCTGTAGGATCTTAATTGGCGAGATCCCTCAAAACCGGCCGGCCTCCTTTATTCCAGTTTTATGATGACCGGTTCCTCGCGAAATCAAATCAGCTGTGCAGAAATTGAAATATGTTCCGATTTCCTGATTATTATTATTATTATTATTATTATTATTATTATTATTATTATTATTATTATTATTATTATTATTTAAATATTATTTCTCTGCTGTTTCTTAGGATCTGTAACATTTTCTTAGAAACTTCAACGTAATTTAAAACGTTAAAGAAATATAACGGTACACTCGCTGATTACTTCAGTTTGAGGTTGTCAATGCTTGTGAAGAATATTTTCGTAGAATTTCAATTAATGAGATATATTGAAGGATGAAAGACTGCAGGAAAGTTACTGCATACCAAAGAAATAACATGATGAGAAGAAACAAGAGCAGGTGGTAAAGAAAGCAAAAGCAGGAAGTAAAGAAAGTAAGAGCAAGTAGTAAAGCAAGAGCAGGCAATAAAGAAAGCAAGAGCAGAAAGAGAAGAAAGCAAGAGCAGAAAGAGAAGAAAGCAAGAGCAGAAAGAGAAGAAAGCAAGCGCAGAAAGAGAAGAAAGCAAGCGCAGAAAGAGAAGAAAGCAAGAGCAGAAAGAGAAGAAACGAGAGCAGAAAGAGAAGAAAGCAAGAGCAGAAAGAGAAGAAAGCAAGAGCAGAAAGAGAAGAAACGAGAGCAGAAAGAGAAGAAAGCAAGCGCAGAAAGAGAAGAAAGCAAGCGCAGTAAGAGAAGAAAGCAAGAGCAGAAAGAGAAGAAAGCAAGCGCAGAAAGAGAAGAAAGCAAGCGCAGAAAGAGAAGAAAGCAAGAGCAGAAAGAGAAGAAAGCAAGAGCAGAGAGAGGAGAAACGAGAGCAGAAAGAGGAGAAACGAGAGCAGAAAGAGAAGAAAGCAAGAGCAGAAAGAGGAGAAAGCAAGAGCAGAAAGAGGAGAAACAAGAGCAGAAAGAGAAGAAACAAGAGCAGAAAGAGAATAAACAAGATCAGAAAGAGAAGAAACAAGATCAGAAAGAGAAGAAACAAGAGCAGAAAGAGAAGAAACAAGAGCAGAAAGAGAAGAAACAAGAGTAGAAAGAGAAGAAACAAGAGTAGAAAGAGAAGAAACAAGAGCAGAAAGAGAAGAAACAAGAGCAGAAAGAGAAGAAACAAGCGCAGGAAGGCAATAAACAAGAGCATGAAGGCAATAAACAAGAGCAGGAAGGCAATAAACAAGAGCAGAAAGAGAAAAAACAAGAGCAGAAAGAGAAGAAACAAGAGCAGAAAGAGAAGAAACAAGAGCAGAAAGGCAATAAACAAGAGCAGAAAGACAATAAGCAAGAGCAGAAAGATCAGAAACAAGAGCTGAAAGATAAGAAACAGGAGCAGAAAGAGAAGAAACAAGAGCAGAAATATAAGAAACAAGAGTAGACAGAGAAGAAACAAGAGCAGGAAGGCAATGAATAAGAGGAGAAAGAGAAGAACAAGAGCAGGAAGAAAAGAAGGAAACTAGAGCAAGAAGAGAAGAAAATAAGAGCAGAAAGAGAAGAAACAGAAGCTTGAAGAAAAGAAGACAAGTGTAGGAATAGAAGAAACAGGAGCAGGAAGGCAAACAAGAGCAGAAATACAAGAAACAAGAGCTGGAAGAAAAGAAAACAAGAGCTGGAAAGGGAGAGAAAGCAAGAAGAGAAAAAAAGGAAGATTAGGAAGAGAAGAAGGAAGAGAAAATGAGAAAAGTAGGATGAGGATGGATTTACAAAGCAAAGAAATGTAAATACTGAATTGAGAAGGAGTAGAAAGAGTAGCAAGAGAAAGACATAGGTAGAGGAAACTACACTGGAAGTAGAGAATGTGAAAGAGGAGAAACCGAAGACAGATATATAGAAAGGAACACTGAAACAAGCATAAAAAACTTTGTTGCAAGATTTATTCCAGTTCTCGGCGCAGAAACAACATCCACAAGTAGGTTATTAGCCATACCCGTGTAAGACGAGGAAAACCAGTGTGGTCCGATCTTCAGATGAGGCACAGATTAAGAACAGATGAAGAAAAACAATAACGATGTAGCGAAGACGAAATGTGAATTACGGCCTAGATGGTTCTAATTGCAAAAGATGAAGCCTGAAGGGAAGAAGAAATGCGTACCGGGAAGGGCATTTCTGATGCCGAGGTCGCTTGCTTCCGATGCCATCCGGCTACGATTAGGTGAAAGTGGTGAGACGCGTAGATTAACGTAGCGGAAGCGAGGAGCAAGGAGCGTGCTGGTACTGCTCACACGGCTCCATTTCTCATAATCGTCTCATGCTCCACGTTATAGCCTAGTTCGTTACTAACGCAATTTATAACCTGTTTGCAGCCCAACTGACCCACTGCTTCATCTAACTCGAACCAGTTCCTTTGAAGACTCACACTTACTTTTGAAACTGACGACAGCGTGCTGACCTTAGGTCATTCAGTGGCAGGTTCGCACAAGTACGAACTTAGGTTTAATCCAGGTTTAATCTACGAGATTTAAGGTACTCGTCCACGAAGCTAGTTTTCTGTCCATTACAATGAATTTCCAGCGCAAGGTCGCTCTATTTCACCTTGTAAACTGGACAGCGAACTGCTGGATTGCAGAGGCTATAGGTTAAGGAAAAAGCGCACAAATGACTTCTTGCTTGCAATACGATCCTTGCGCCGTGTACACAGCAATAAGGACAGTCTGGCGTTACCTTCTTCCGGCATGATCAGGTTAGATATTATTGCTGCTAGCTAGCGCAGCAAGTTTTCTGTACGGTACTAGATATTCCATTGTGTTTATTGAAGAAAAACTGCAGAAGAAATAGAGAATACCGTAAGTATTGATATAAATGATAATATATTGTATCATTTACATAATGTAGGATGTAAATCTTCATTTACTATAGTATATATACATATATACAGGGTGTTTCCGGGGTGGTGTTATAAACTTTCAGGGATGATGGGGAAGGGCACATGTATCAATTTCAGATAAGGAACCCTGGCCCGGAAATGACTGAGTCGAAAGTTATAAGCAAAAATAGTTGTGTGGAAATGGAATTGTAATTTGGCACCACGTGCCCTCCTTCCCTTAACCTTTGGAACAGTCGTGGAAAGATAGTATGGGCCGGATGTCTCCTACGTGGGTACTCTGCCAGATACAATCGGTGGGCTTGTCCACTGTTCCCATTGCCTCATCCGTATTCGAAAATCAGGTCTGCTTATTCCGCTCTCGTGTACTCCTCCATTTCACTAGGACTGATCGAGTGGTCACTGCAACTTGTACACATACACTGCTGTCTACAGACGTGCATATCAGGACCGACTATGTCCGTTACACATTACGCTATCTGCATTGCTTTAGTGTAATTTCCTGTCCCCACCCCTCAGACAGCGCACTGATTGGAATACTGTAAGTAGACAACGTAAACAACGTCAGATGAATACAGTATGTGTAAGATGTACAGATAAATACACATAAATAAGGTGTACAGAGGAATAAAATTATTTCATTTCCACAGAACTACTTTTGCTTGTAACTTTCAACTCGGTCATTTCCGGACCAGGGTTCCTTATCTCAAATTGATGCATGTGACCTTCCCCATCATCCCTGAAAGTTTAACATTAGCCGGAAACACCCTGTATATATACACATACAGGGTGCTTGAAGTGTCGCATATTTTTACAAGTGGTAGTATAGGACGAAACTAAAAAAAAAGTTCCTATAATCATGTGTCCGGAAACAAATATCTGTTGAGATTATTATTATTATTATTATTATTATTATTATTATTATTATTATTATTATTATTATTTACATCAACACATTTCTAGGTCCGGGCGTTCAGCCTCTCTCTGAGAGCTAACACGAATCACCCAGCTCTGCACTAACCTATTAATATTAAATATTATGAGGTTGATATACTGCATAATGTGTGGGAATGGTTCTGATATTGTGAATTGGCATACAGTATAATCAAGAATATTTCTTATTTTATTGAACAGTTTGTCTTACATTTTCACTTTATTTGTTTAAGGTCAAAAAGGAAAAATTATAATGGACACGTGAACGAGTAAGGCTACATTGTGACTGTCAGTGCTACAAGGTCAAGCAGAACGCTCTTGTGCCAGAGAATCCAGCACGAATTTCATAGCAACATGTAAACATGTGCTGCAAGAGATTCTAGAGCTATACAAAAAAAAAAAAAATATGCAAATAGCGCGCTATTCTGGCCGTGTGTAAACGTGATGTGATATTTCTGTTTTGCGCTATTAAAAATAGCGCGCTATATAACTAGCATCGTGGACGAGTACCTTTAGAGTAGAAGAGGTAAGCAGTAACCTCCCCCCCCCCATATACCTAGACATCGACTGCGAATAATTTGGATTTTGAAATTTTATCGCTACAGACTTGTAAACATCACCGTTATTTTAAATGTTTCTAGACAGATAGATAGATGGATTTATTGAGTAATATTATACATACAAATTTTATATTATCATAATTTTATCTAAAATCCAATGCACGGGTCTTCTGACCGTACGTGCTTTGTACCCGAAACAAGTCCTCCTTTGTAGGTCCCCCCCCCCACCTATGATTACATCAAACTACTCTCTAAAAGAACACACATATTAAAAATTATTTTAAATGTAATCAGAGAGAAGGTAACAAGCAATAATGTATTGTAATGACAAGGGATGGAAGTTCGGACACCGAATCTATGAAATTAACTACGTCGCGTGTTATATAAATTGTGTTGTTCACATCAACTCAAGATAGTACAGGGAGTGTACAGGGACTTGACCAGAACGCTCCCATGCTTGAATCAAAACACTGCTCGGTAGAGTCAGGTAACTAAAACAAGTAGAATATAATACACATTTACGAAAGCGACTTACCTCACTCTCTTCTTTGTAGAAAATGGTGACACATCTTAATATATAAAAGTAAACGTGGGCATATATGTATGTTCTCGATACAAATCTACACGCTTTGACCGATATGTGTCAAAGTTTGCACATTTAATCTTCATAACCAGGAGAAAAACATAAGCTACATTAAAATTGCGCAAATGGACGTTAAATTAATTTTAAAAATAAGAAATAAAAATAAACACGATCAAACATTGATGTATAATATTAAAATGCAATCTTCTATAGTCAATTGTTCTTTAATATTGTATGTTGTATACGACATCGACTTTCACGAGACCATGAAAATTATAACACGAAATTAAATAACAGTGTTGGTACACATCATGAAGGCTAAAACTAGATAATTCATGCAATAAGTATCTTTACGCAGTCCTGGACCATATTATGAATATTTCTCAATGTAGTTGTAGATAGTGAGCAGACTGTGTTTTATTCAACTGAATTCTTTGAAACCACAAGGATTGCTACCATATAATTTAATACTTAATATTGAATCACCAATAGTACTATTGCGAAATATTGATCCACCAAATTATGCAATGGAACAAGAATTAGAGTGAAAAAAACACATTCAAAAGGTAGTAATAGAAGTGACAATATTAACTGGCAAAACGAAAAGAGATGTTTTTATTCCATGCATTCCTATGATACCCACTAACATCCCTTTCGATTTTAAGGAACTGCAATTTCAGTGCGACTAGCATTTGTAATGGCCATATTAAAATTAAGCTCAAATTTGCAGACATTGGCTTAAAAACTCCGTGTTTTTCACATTCGCAACTATATTTTATACAAAGAAGTAGGGAAAAAAATATTTTACACACATCAAAAAGCAATTCAATGATACTTCTGTCATATTGCTAATTAAGTATGTGAATGTACGTAAGGCGATAGAAAATATATTAATTCTAAAATATACATCTCTCAAAATATTGTTGTTCATGTCCGAAAATGTGTTACTGCGAAATTCTATCTATCTATCTATCTATCTATCTATCTATCTATCTATCTATCTATCTATCTATCTATCTATCTATCTATCTATCTATCTATCTATCTATCTATCTATCTATCTATCTATCTATCTATCTATCTATCTATCTATCTATCTATCTATCTATCTATCTATCTATCTATCTATCTATCTATCTATCTATCTATCTATCTATCTATCTATCTATCTATCTATCTATCTATCTATCTATCTATCTATCTATCTATCTATCTATCTATCTATCTATCTATCTATCTATCTATCTATCTATCTATCTATCTATCTATCTATCTATCTATCTATCTATCTATCTATCTATCTATCTATCTATCTATCTATCTATCTATCTATCTATCTATCTATCTATCTATCTATCTATCTATCTATCTATCTATCTATCTATCTATCTATCTATCTATCTATCTATCTATCTATCTATCTATCTATCTATCTATCTATCTATCTATCTATCTATCTATCTATCTATCTATCTATCTATCTATCTATCTATCTATCTATCTATCTATCTATCTATCTATCTATCTATCTATCTATCCTAATCTAATCTATCCTAATCTAATCTAATCTAATCTATCCTAATCTAATCTAATCTATCCTAATCTAATCTAATCTATCCTAATCTAATCTATCCTAATCTAATCTATCCTAATCTAATCTAATCTATCCTAATCTAATCTAATCTAATCTATCCTAATCTAATCTAATCTATCCTAATCTAATCTAATCTATCCTAATCTAATCTATCCTAATCTAATCTATCCTAATCTAATTTTTCCTAATCTAATCTAATATATCCTAATCTAATCTATCCTAATCTAATCTAATCTAACCTTATCTATCTATCTATATATGACATCGTTGCTCTAGGAATCGAACTAGTGTCTTCTCTATAAATAACTGTCGCTTTAATAAACAAAAAACTCCGCAATACACATCAACTTGTTAATTAAAATTGAAAAATGTAGGATGTAGGTAGCAAATGGGAAAAGAAAGTACGCACTGAAAGTTACATGATTTAGGTGGATCAAAACTATCAGGGAGAAAACGAGTCTTCCGACCGGGATTCGAACGAGTGTCTTTAAGAGTAGCCGAAGTCCTCACGTACTGTGATACTCTTCACACTGCGATCTCTCTCCCGCCCTACTGAGCAGAAGACCTGTGCAGTCATTGCCTAGAGCGCATCGTGATACATCGCAAGAAGCCACATACCGCCATGATTGAGTATACCTCGGCTAATTTAGTGCCTTATTACACAGAGGTTGTTACATGGAGCACTCATCTCCTTGATGGATAGCGCGCCGTATTAGCTTCATTCACATAGCCCTATCAACTGCAGCTGTTACAGATTATCTATGAGAAGGATTTTGTTTTAGCGTGAAGCCCGATGCCAAGGCTGGCTAATTTTCTTTCCGAGATTAAACACTGTTTTATTCTATACAGGATGTAACTGAAAACCCTTCCCAAACTCCTAGGGTTAATAGAACAGACACAGCCAACGGCGTAGCTCAGTCGACTGAGGCGCTTGTCTTCCGATCCGGAGTTGCACTTGGGTGTAGGTTCGATTCCCGCGTGGGCTGATTATTTGGTAGGTATTTTCCGAAGTTTTCCCCAATTGTAAGGCGAATCTCTCATAATCTATGACGAACCTTCGGCCTCATCTCGCCAAATACCATCTCGCTATCACCAATCCCATCGACGCTAAATGACCGCGAATAGTTGATACAGCGTTGTTAAATACTTTCTTACTTACTGGCTTTTAAGGAACCCGAAGGTTCATTGCCGCCCTCAAATAAGCCCGCCCGCCATTAGACCCTATCCTAAGCAAGATTAATCCCAGTCTCTATCATTATATCCCACCTTCCTCAAATCCATTTTAATATTATCTTCCCATCTACGTCTCGGCCTCCCCAAAGGTCTTTTTCCCCTCCTGCCTCCCAACTAACACTCTATATGCATTTCTGGATTCGCCCATACGTGCTACATGCCCTGTCCATCTCAATCGCCTGGATTTAATGTTCCTAATTATGTAAGGTGAAGAATACAATGCGTGCAGCTCTGCGTTCTGTAACTTTCTCCATTCTCCTGTAACTTCATCCCTCTTAGCCCCAAATATTTTCCTAAGCAACTTATTCTCAAAAACCCTTAACCTATGTTCCTCTCTCAAAGTGAGAGTCCAAGTTTCACAACCATAAAGAACAATCCGTAATATAACTGTTTTATAAATTCTAACTTTCAGATTTTTTGACAGCAGACTGGATGATAAAAGCATCTCAACCGAATAATAACAAGCATTTCCCATATTTATTCTGTGTTTAATTTCCTCTCGAGTGTCATTTATATTTGTTACTGTTGCTCCAAGGTATTTGAATTTTTCCACCTCTTCAAACGATAAATTTCCAATTTTTATATTTCCATTTCGTACAATATTCTCGTCACGAGACATAATCATATACTTTGTCTTTTCGGGATTTACTTCCAAACCTATCTCTTTACTTGCTTCAAGTAAAATTCCCGTATTTTCCCTAATCGTTTGTGGATTTTCTCCTAATATATTCACGTCATCCGTATAGACAAGCAGCTGAAGTAACCCGTTCAATTCTAAACCCTCTCTGTTATCCTGGACTTTCCTAATGGCATACTCTAGACGAAGTTAAAATGTAAAGGTGATAGTGCATCTCCTTGCTTTAGCGCCATTACTTCTGGAGAAGCGCCATTTCAATGCTGCGAACATAAAATGTTACGTTCCATGTCATTTGAATTCCCTTGATTGCCATCATCATGTTTTGTTTTCGTTATTGATTTTGACGTAAATTCAAGAGTTGTTCGAAATGCTGACTACAAACATTGTACCTACGAAGCATGTTTTGGTACACTCTGAATATTTTAGGATAGATATTGGTTCTTTTACGCCACCGTGGCTAGAATTCACACAACCAGATACTCTTTCGACTCAACGGGAGCCACGCAGACAAGATTCATTATATGAATCAACAGAACGATAAACTTCTTAAGCCTGCAACATGGAAACGGCACGTTTCGGACAGTAGTTTCTAATGAAAACTATAGAAGATATTTATTCTTCTCTATTAACCCTAAGTTTTGGTGCGCAAAGAATTAGAACTACATTGCAAGCCTTATCCAGAAGAAATAAAATACAACACATTAAATTTTAGTCTCAAGACAGTGGAGTGTACGGTAATGAACAAGCCGACCTACTGGCCAAGCATGGAATGCCATCCAATGCTATAGCCCGGAACCATGTGTTGACACCTCTAAGTGCATAATTAGTCTATGAAGACTGTGGCGCTAATTCTCATCGTCGTCACGCTTCTTACACATCAAGGTATGTCCGTAGCAAATTTTATTAAATTACGACCATTACTTTGATTTATATAAGCGAAAATCAGGGTTCGAGAGCGAGTTAGATACCCCGTATTACTGAAGAGTATAAAATTATCTCACATAAATTAATAATTACACGGTGTGTTTTTCTGGGCATATGACATAGGGATTTAACATTGTAATAACAAACCTATGTATAATAGTTATTTATGATACAAGTTGGTAAAGATTATCTTTAGACTCGTGCCAAAAAGGTAACTTTACGAATGTGTATCATACAGTGTTTTTATTTTTCTAAGATAGTACTCACAGATTTACATTAAATGAATATTTCAAGTTGGAGAGGTTATAAGATCACGATTTCACGGCCGTCTAAACTCAGAACCTTAAAGAAATAAATATCCATGGAATTACAGCCTGTTTTATTAATGATCACGATTTCATGGCCATCTAAACCAGCCGTATAATAGAAAAAGCTGTTAGGAAAAGCAGAATCCTAAATCTTGTTGCAATGAGTACTACAGAAGTAATTTCAGAATAATAAGTGCTAAAATGTAAATATGAATGCTTAATTTATACCTACTTAATATGTGTTGTGTATAATATTATTTATGTCATGAGATAACGTCTTATTGAATCAAATTTGTACATTGAATATTGCATTTTCTTTGGCAGTGCGTAAAATGAATATTTACTTTTTTATGCACTAATACATTAAAGGCTCACTTTACGCACTAATAACAGTGGGTAATATGCAACTTCAGCAAAAGTCTGAATATTTATTTATTTATTTGAATAATTTCAAGGGAAAAATTGTTCCGGGGCCGGGTATCGATCCCGGGACCTCTGGTTGAACGTACCAGCGCTCCACTAACTGAGCTACCCGGGAACTCCATCCGACACAGTCTCAACTTTTCCCTTTATATCCACACAACTCGCGTGGGCTGACGAATGCCAGAGACCCACATCGAGTGCACACAAACTCTGTGTGACTTGGAATTGTGGTTTTCTGTTAACGTACACAGTGACGTATATATTATGCAAATCTAGTCTTTCAGGTAAAGCTCCCTGTAAAGCAGATTTGAATAATTTCAAGGGAAAAATTGTTCCGGGGCCGGGTATTATTTATTTATTTATTTATTTATTTATTTATTCATTCATTCATTCATTCATTCATTCATTCATTCATTCATTCATTCTGGTAGATTATTCTAGTACAGTTAAGGCCATGAGGCCTTCTCTTCCACACTATCAGAAGTGAAAAACACAATGAAACAATGACAAAAATAGTACAGAATATTAATAGTCATACTTAAATATAAAAATCATTTTCATGCACATTAACAAGCTTACATATAATGAAATATTGACTAAACATGATACATAATTAAGTGATTTACAATTCATATCCTAATTCTACTTTATGATAGGCCTAAATGACAATTTATACAAACACACAGGATACTATCGTAGAAAAAACAAAGAATTAACTTATAGTCAGTGGGCCATGCTTAGACACTATCAGGCTTCGACAATTTGTAAAACAAGGGAACATCAGGCTTTGACTCAGTAACGATAGGCTAAATGATGTTCACTTATTTCACAACTTGTCACATTCTGCTGATTTCTGAACATGACCCACGGGTTAAATTATTTATCCATACTTTTATATATAACGTTTCTTATGACAATGTTAAATGCTTTGTCCTATAACCAGAAAAACAGATCATGCACATTTCTACCCAATATGCTAATTATTTTCTTACTCGAAAAGAGCATTTATTGTCCCACGGTTGTGTGGAACAGCAAGGCCTTATGGACCGAAAAAAATTTATGACTTCAGATTCCCCTCACGATGGAACGTCAATGTAGTTCCGAATCATTGGAGACGTTAATTTCCAGTACATTGTGAAATACCGTACCCTACCTTAAAGTATTCCCGGACACAATTGCCGTCAGGGACGTCACTAGGGGGATGCGAAAGGGTGCGCAAACACCCCATAAAAATCGGAGCACATCTTTCGGCACCCCAAAGGGCAATTTATTAACAAAATACTAGGCATAAATTATTTTGAAGAACAAAAACAAACAATTTCTTGGATGTGTAAAAACTACGTCCTTTAGTGTATCGTAATGGATGTGATGAGCAATAATAATAATAATAATAATAATAATAATAATAATAATAATAATAATAATAATAATAATAATAATAAATAGATGTATAGTATGCGCGCAAATGCATGAGAAAACATTTTGGATTTTTTATGTACCACATTTTTAGAGCTCGCACCCCATTTTTAAATCTCGCATCCCATCCGCACTCCCCCCCCCCTTGCTCTGATCCTGGCGACGTCACTGATTGCCGTGAAGGCTTACATCTCAAATATCGAATTTTCTTTTCATTATTTTAATCCATACTATTTTATGTCTGCAGTTTCTATTCAACTTTCTTATTAATTGCACACGTTAACATATACTTGAGTTGTGAACTTGGGCGTGCTCATTGTAACCTAATTTGATCATCTGCGATCTTCTCTTACAAGAAACAAGCGAGTTTAAATTGGAGTACGAAACTTGATTCTTTTACAACTCGCACAGCGCCGGTATAATTATCAAGATCCACTGCACTTTCCAAAGTGATTTGGCCTAAATATTCGGATTCGCAGACAAGATGCACAATTAAATAAAAACAAGTCAAACCTTCAGTATTCGATTTCATGTTCAGTTCCTTGGAAAAAGAAGCACGTTCTTTACTTTTCTCTGTACTTGATCTGCGTTATATTAAAATAATATGTTTAGTGGAATATCTCTTCTTTTGAAAAATCACATTCATTTTTTTCCTACTGTGTAGCATTAACTAATCGTTGTCATTTAGCTTAATTATATAGTATTGATTTATGAACACTTCTGCGTTACTTTCACGGCACCATAACATATGTTTCACTTACACAATAGCAATATTTCTAAGCTACGTTGTTCCACAAGGGTCAATAATAGGTCACCTACTTTTTCTAGTGTTCATAAATGATCTTGCCCCTCCCTAATAAATAATGTACTGTAGTGGCAAAAAAAACCGGACCGACGGAATAATCAAAGTCCCCGAAATGAGCCACTGCGCATGCCACGCCTGCATTCACAAGATAGCGACTAATCTATTGAAATTGTTGTAGTTTCGACTGCTGACGTAGCCTATTTCGAAAGCCATTAGAAAATAAGCTGGTAAAATTCATGCTCTGGGAATAATAAGTTAATTAAGTAGTAAAATATCGCTGCAATCGAAAAGTATTGGGAATAGGTTTGAATAAGGAACAAAAAAAAGTTTCCCTCCCAGGCAGGATTCGAACCACGAAGGTCTTAGTTACCAGTCTATCGTGCTCTGGAGTGAACAAGGCTCTGAAATCAGCTACAAGGGTCGGTCCGGTATTTTTTTTTTTTTTGCCACTGTAAATTGTGAATAGATAGTCAATTGAAATCAAGATGTATTTCATTGGTAATATATTATTTTAAAAAGTA
Source organism: Periplaneta americana (assembly GCF_040183065.1). Taxonomy (NCBI): domain Eukaryota; kingdom Metazoa; phylum Arthropoda; class Insecta; order Blattodea; family Blattidae; genus Periplaneta; species Periplaneta americana. The sequence continues at coordinate 42,835,675 of NC_091117.1, read as the reverse complement.
TTATGTCAATTTGAAATAAAATAATTATAACATCTATGTTTTGTCATTTAAAGTAGTCTAATATTTCTGTTATTTGCTTATAAAGCAGATATTTCCGGAGATACGTGCTTATGACTCTTTTCTTGTTTAGGCGTGGAGAACTAATCACCTAAATTTGTACAGATCCATAAACAAAATTCAGGTGATCCCAATTTTCTTTCTGGGTCTGTACAAGTAATTGAGAATAGCCTTGTTTATCTGTCTTCAAAAATTGTAAAATATTCTATTTCCATCTTGCACTTTTCAACCACCATCTATCCACAAGTAGCAGAACACTACGGCCAATAGCGAGCAAAACTACCACTTGACTCAAGTTAAGACAACACAGAAAAAATACAAGACATGGGGCATGTTCCGTGAAAAAGAAATATGCACTACTCTGCAGAAAATCGAACCTGAGCTCACTATATTCGCAGTAATAAATACTGTGGCACCCGTATGGAACGTTCTGGTGGTATCTGGTTGCGTCGGGGAGTTTCGCGCGCGAAGGAAGGCGCGAGGAAGCGGAACTCGGGCTTCGGTAGGTGTTGTGGAGCGGTACGGGGCGAGGGCAAGGAAAAGTACGAGACGACGCGGAGCAGAGAAAGCAGGGGAAAACATCTGGAAGCAGTTCTCTCCTGAAGATTCTGTAAGCCACGCGGATCGAAGTTTCGAGATTTTATGGTTTAGTAATAAAAGCTCAAGCCTTCTTCGGAGCAGTCAGTCAGTCTTCAGTCAGCCTTCGAGTCTTGTCTTGGACAGCGGAGACGTATCCAGAGGATCTGAGTTCGAGGTGCAGTGAACTTGAGTCCGTAACTGTGACAGCGTCCAGGCGAAGACAACGCGTCTGGAGGTCTTGAGTTCGACGTGCACTGAACTTGAGTAGGTCCGTAACTATGGCAGCGTCCAGGCGAGTGCGGCGTATCCGGAAGTCTTGGGTTCGAAGTGCAGTGAACTGTATCTGGAATGCTTGGGTTCGACGTACAGTGAACTTGAATGAATGAGCTAGAAGAACTAGCCAAGGCGAACGAACTGAGAACTGAAAGTTTTGTTCTATACATAGTGCTTTGTGAGCATTAGTTCAAATTAGAAGTACATTGTTGTCCTTCCCAATAATACATGTGAATTGTCATTGTGGTTCTGTGGAGTGCAATAACGACTATTTTGTTGCTGTGTTGAGTGGAATACCCATTGTTGACGGGTATGTGGTTAAAGTTAGAAATAAAAGTCACATTGTTGCATAAAAGTTACAATACCATCGCTTGCGCCACAGTGAAGAATAATGGGTTCAAGATTTACAATGTGTCGATACTGTACTGACCCAAAAATTGATCCGGAAATAAAAATAAATAAACAAAAACCACAGGTATGAAGTGATTAAGACGCACTTTTGGTGTCTTCAAATAAGCAATCAGGATTTCAGTGCCACATTAAGAACTGTGAACAAGAACAAAAGAATTGATGCATATTAAAATAACTAAACCACTAGATCAAAATGTAACTTACGAATATAAGCCGAAAACAACTTACAAAGCATAATAAACTATAAACCAGATGCCAACGTGATCTCGCAACCACTAATATGTTCTGAGTCCAAAGAAACTCGAAATCAGCTGTGATGAGGACTTTTAAGGACACCATAGTGAAAAGTTAGACTGTCAACACCCATGGGTTCCTGCGTGCCTGAAGATGATATGGTTATCGCACAGAGAGAGAGAGAGAGATGTTGCGTTTAAATACGAAGACTAAGAGGAAGGCAGAAAATAGGAAAGATTGGAGAATGCAGTGAAAGACCTGCCCTTGGGCAGAACACTATGAATGAATACTATACTCTCACAGTCTTACTAATAAACCGCGTATAGTTTTTATACGAGACTTATGCAGAGTTGAGACAGAAAAAGTTACTAATAAACCATGCATAAGCAATGGATGTATAAACAGGTTGTAACTATACAATGGGAATTGCTTTACAGTATTTATAATTATACACGAAACCCCTTGTTTAAGAGTTGCATATAGAGAAAAAAATGGCCGCCTCTCTTACAGCTGTTCGTACCGACTGTCATTTTATGATGATGGCTGCCTTGTAACCAACGAGTTAGAAAGAGAAAGATATAGAGTGGTCATTGCGCCGCCATGTTTGAAGAAAATTGAACGACCGTCGGTAATGAACTTATGCGCCCAAAACAAAGTGGGCGTGGTGATAACTGGCATTAGAATCGTCAGCTGTCTTAATTTCGTTTGCATAAATCAGTTAAACTGAAGTGGAAAAACCTAGTATTTCGTCAAATACGTACTAGGAACTTACTCTAAACTTATGTACGCTAAATTTAAAACACTTGAGCTATTCCTAGAAGGAATGCTTAAAAGAATAACCTAAGCAAAATTGTCATGTAGTATGACAAGAAGTCCTAGCAAATATACTGAAGAAAATGTTAATATTCCTAGGTTCTTTTAAATGCGACCTGCAAAATTGCCTATAAAATGAACGAGTATGATTCGGATGATTTTATTAAATTGTTTTCCCAGTCTCTACACATTGCAAAACTATTTACTATACCATAAGATATAGAATGAAAGTAGGCCCTATCTGTTGTAAACAACCTTTACCTCCAAGCTTGTAAATTTCATTTATTTTCATGGAGTGCAGTTTCATAGAAGGGACTTTGCCGACAGACCTTCTACTTCTCCCCTACTAATTGGTTGTCATAAATAAATGTCTTCCTTACTGTGACGGAAATATTGTCTTCTCCTGTTAGTAACCAATCACAACCCTCGTTCAGAAGAATTGACAGGTGCCCGTCAAATCCACGTGGAGGCAGAGTTGCCGCATCTTTTCCGAATTTCAAGAATCCCATCAGTTTCACTGCATAATTTCGAAGGTCACCAGGAATGTGGCAACTGTGCAATGTTGGGGCGAGGGGACAGGATGGAATTGTCAGAGTTGTTTGTGTAGGAAGTCATAAATCCGTAAGTGGGTGTTCAAAGGAGCCACCGAACTGCACTCCTTGAAATAAAATAAGGTATAACGTGGGTGAAACATGACAAAACACGCTTTCAGTTTTTTTTGTTACAGTAAAGTATAATTATTATCGAAATGTGAACGTGACGCCAACAGCCGGCTGGTCTGCCTGAGCCTTTGAAGGGCTGTGGCACCACAGATAATTATTAGTGTATAATTGAGCACCCACGTACAGTAATGGGGTAAGTAGTTACGAAATATATTCATACTTACCCCATTATTGCACGTGGGTGCTCAATTATGTTCTTTCATGTCCTTCCAGTCAAAATATTAACAACAATACGACATACCCCAGAGTTTTGCGTTATTTAGGATGCGAGTGTCGAAATACAATTTTAATATTTGATTGCTATTACTAGGTTTGAAACGAAATTGTAGCGGTTTTATCCGTATTTAGTTTAACTTTATTACTAGTGAACCATTTATTTGATTAATCGTTTGTCTTCGAAATAGGCCTACTTCTTATAAGCTATAGCTCATCGTCTTCTTGTATAAGCAGTAAGGACAGAAGGAGCAGAAATAAAGGATGCCGGTGTCGAAATACAGTTTTAATATTGTATTGCTATTTGTTTTTCACTGGGTCTGAAACGGAATTGTATTGGTTTTATCCGTATTTAGTTTAAGTACATTACCAGTTAACCATTTATTTTGTTTATGCCGGGCGTTGTTACACATTTATGCATGAAAAAAAAATGCTGCTAATTAACAAAACTATGGGCTTAACTTCATAAAATTTACATGAAATATGATATATCAGTTGTCTTTTTCCTTTTTGCATTGCAGTTATATGCAGCACACACAACAGGCATGTTTTTTCTTCGTTTTTTTGTACTTCTTACCTCCGTTATACAACATTGTAAGCAGACGAATTTTTATAAAGGTGGGCGCTTAGCTCAGATCTGCCGTGTTTCACGGTGGCACCGCAAAGAGCGCTGTACAGGACAACATGGCCACTCTATAGTCTTCTCTTTCTAACTCGTTGCTTGTAACCACAGAAGAACAAACCAAAGAGCACAGAATAATTAGAACAACCCTGGGCCATAAGCTTGAAACGGTGGAACCAAAAAGTTGTACTAGTATGGCAGTCAAACTACCCATAGTTCATTTCTTTTTCCGGTGTGTTTATCAGCTGTTTTGTTCATATTATTACGATTGCAAATTGTTTCGTGTTGTTAATATTTCAAAAGTGTAGTCAAGTTCAGCAAATGTTACTTTTTTTAAATAAGCTAATATTCTGCTCGGCTCAACTGTAGAATATGTTCGTTGATATGTCCCTCTATGCTTTAATACATGAAGTAATGCCAATATCCTTGATAAAAGAAAGAACGTGGAAATGAAATGTTCAGTCCATGTCACAACCGTAACACTTTTAATAAATGTACAGTGAAATGTACATTAACACAATAATCTGCTAATACTCCTATTACCTCCACATCCATTCTAATCCGTTTACGTATGACCGAAACCGATAGTAGCAATTGAATATTTGGCGATTGGCGGTATTTCGCGGAGGATTATGGGGCATAGAAGGTGTAGTTTGACGTCATATCCGTCGCACCGATATCAAGCATATTTACTTGGAGTGCTCCCTCCTTTCTTTTTATCCTCTCAGAATTAGAATAATATTGCTATAGCTTGTACTCTTTGGCCAAAATATAGTGTGGTAATCGATTTGAGCCAGTTGTATTATCGATACTTAACACGCCACACTAGAGCGCTCTACCGGATGCAATAGACAACCTCAGATATTCTATTACCTTTCGAAACGAAGTAATGACGAAACTATGACGTAGCTGTATAACAGTTATACTGTTATACACGGCGTATGTAGTGATTATTAGTAAGGAATTTACACACGACTTATAAACGAGCTACTCATTGCATAAGTATAAAACAGTTAAACGTCTGTATATAGAGATTTTATTAGTAAGACCGTCAGAGTCTTACTAATAAACCGCGTATAGTTTTTATAAGAGACTTATGCAGAGTTGAGACAGAAAACGTTACTAATAAACCATGCATAAGCGATGGATGTATAAACAGGCTGTAACTATACAATGGGAATTGCTTTGCAGTAGTTATATACACGAAACCCCTTGTTTAAGAGTTTCATGTAGAGAAAAAAATGGCCGCCCCTCTAACAGCTGTTCGTACCGACTGTCATTTTATGATGATGGCTGCCTTGTAACCTCAGAATAACAAACCAAAGAACACAGAATAATTAGAATAATATTGCTATAGCTTGTACTCTTTGACCAAAATATAGTGTGGTAATCGATTAGAGCCAGTTGTACTATCGATACTTAACACGCCACACTAGAGCGCTCTACCGGATGCAATAGAGAACCTCAGATATTCTATTACCTTTCGAAACGAAGTAATGACGAAACTATGACGTAGCTGTATAACAGTTATACTGTTATACACGGCGTATGTAGTGATTATTAGTAAGGATTTACACACGACTTATAAACGAGCTACTCATTGTATAAGACAGTTAAACGTCTGTATATAGAGTTTTTATAAGTAAGACCGTCAGAGGAGAGAGATGTAGGACGACCACATCGCAGGTGGTCTGATTAGTTCCTCACGAAGAAGATACAGAAGGAATAACAATTCTTGCTTTTCTTTATTTACATTTCAAGCACCTTTTGTTATAACTAAAATAAAATACTTTCTCGATTCAACTCAAATCAAAGAAACTCCATGATCTTTTATTTTCATACATACAGGAAGTAATACTTCCTAATGTGACTGATCGACGAAGTATAGAGAGGCAAGTACAATAACACATTATGTGCTTCAAATCTAACTGCACTGCAATGGAGAAAGCTATGCTTGTGGAGCACGGAAATGCAATCTCGTTACCTTCACCAGAACACTTAAGCTCAAACGCCAGGCCAGACAATTACAATCCTTGCCCTCATAAACTGCTGGTACAATATTATTGCTTTATCCTTTTCTCGGCTAAAGTTAGTTCGTTTGGAGCAGACAAGTTCAATCGTAACTCTACGTCAGTCTTGCGATGGTGACTAATAATTGCGAGCGAGAGCTCTTTTATGCCCGCTGCGCGCGCGCGGAGCTTTTTTTACCTGTAAACATTGCTAAAGGATGTACAGATCTTAGAACACAGCGCATCATGACGGAACAAAAGCGCTTAAAGCTTTCAAAGAAGAGTGGAAGATACAATATTTATGCTTCGAACATGGTTATGAAATCCAGTGTTTGTTGTGTAAAAAAAAAAATATCATTTGCAAAAACAGCAACATGAAACGGCATTATGAGACGCAACATGAAAAAATATAGGCATTATTCAGGCGAAGAGAGAAATAAATTCATTTCGGAATTGACAACGAAGGTAAATTAATTTACATTTGGGTCAGTAGATTATATCTAGATTCCTTTTATTTCTCTATTTTAAATGTATTGTTGATATTTTATTTGTTGCTTGTTTCTGGATATTTACTTTTATTAGACTACGTGTATCTTTAATTCAGAAATAATATTTTATCTTTGATTGCACTTTAACTTATACTATTACTAAACTCAAAATGCTAATTCACTTTTATTCCAATAACTATTTTCAGGATTTTGAGCAAATATGAACTAAACATTTTGAAAACTTGATGCAAGGAGCTTTTTTTTAGTAACGTCAATATAAAATACTTAAAAATATAATTTCAAAACTATTAGACCTAATTGCACCAAATTTTGTACAGATGATATTATTATAGATCTGTTTATATCGTTTAAATTTCACAAATTTTGGCCGAAATTGTAGAAATTTTAAAAGTCATACATATCCCCTTAAATGATTGACCCCAAAAATTACGATGGCTCTCAATATCTTAATTTAATCAAATTGTTTTTTCGTGTTACGTGTATCTCACAAATCACTCTAAGAAAACTCATTACATAATCACGACTGGAAATTAAGGACTACATTTTCACAATCACACAATCAATATACTCTATTTCAATCAATATTGCCATTATTATTTTTTAAACAAATACTCAAAAGTACTTAGAGATCACACACGTCGAGCAGGTAGACCCTATTAGTTTCTCCTAACCAATGAAGTGAAGTATTTATATAATAAATAATTGCTTTTAACAATAAAATGGATTACATACAATTAACTTTTCCTATTTCTCTTTTTGTTCCTAAAAGCGTTTAGTTAACTCCCTTAATAACAGTAATCTTTCAGTTGTTGCTCTTAACAACACGCTAATCCCTTATTCATCTGTCGTAAAAAATCTTGGCTTCTTTTTTGATAACAATCTAAGTTGGAATTTTCAAGTTAAAGAAACGATAAAAAAAACTGTTCCTCCATTCACTCTTTGAGTCGCTTGAGAAACTTCTTGCCCCAGCAACTAAAACTTACCCTAGTACAAACCCTAGTAATGCCGCACTTCGATTATTGTGACGTTTTGTTAAGTGACCTAAGTTCTGAACTGTCAGTCAAGTTACAGCGAGCTCAGAATATGTGCGTCAGATACGTGTGCAACATCCGACGACATGATCACTGATCACATATCACCGTCCTTCGCAAGTCTCTCGTGGCTCCGACTTAAAGAACGTTGAACTTTACACACTTTGTCTTTACTCTTTCGAATTCTGCACACTTCAACACCAAATTACCTTTCTTCTCGTTTCTCTTATCTATACTCTAACCACGACGTAAATACCAGATCACTTATCTGTGGCACGCTAAATATACCTCTTCATAGAACATCTTGTTATTCATCATCTTTTACAATATCCACCTCGCGTCAATGGAATTCCTTGTCACAAAGTATTAGGGGCTGCAAGACAACAAACACCTTTAAGAACAGCTTAAAAGATAACCTTATTAGCATTTCACTCCAATCATACTGATTTAAAATATCACTGACTACATTGTTACTTTTTTCTTTAGACATCATCCTGCTTGTGCTGTATTTTAATTGTCTCATAATAATCTCTTTCTATTATCTAATATTATTTGAAATATATTAACATTCTATGTATTTTAGTTTAATTCTGCTACACAGTTTATTTCAGTGTTTAATTAATAGTTCATAGTATTTTGTTGTTTAATTTGTAAATAACTCTTGTATACATGTAACTCTCATCTAAATCAAATTGTTGAATTCTTTGTAAGTTCATGCATATGTATATACACTTTTTGCTGGTTGAGTGGAAGAGAAGGCCTTACGGCCTTAACCCTAGCAATACCAAGCTATTTTGATGACGTTCAGTACCAAGGGGGGGATATTTTGTGACCACTATATAAATGTTTAATTTTGAGCATTTTTTAAACATTTGTAATCGGGAAATAGCATGTACTACTATAAAAGATAAAAATTTAAACATCATTGTATATTTTCGAACAATTTACTTCAACAAAACAGTCTGGAAAATGTTACGCATTACTATCTTCACACTCGTTGTTACATATTGAACAATCCACGGTTTCCTTGTTATAGGCTACTTATACCAAACTTACAATCTGCAAATAGTGTGTACTATACGTATACATAAAGCAAAAAATGTTTAAATGTTGTCGTATATTGTTTAGCAAGTACTTGAATGCAACAGTCCGGAAAATATAATAGAACTGGAAAATATTATGCGTCACTTTCTTCACATTAGTTCTCACACAGTGAACAGACCACAGTTTTCTTGCTTTGTTTACCACTCTTACAATCAGCGAATAGTAAGTTATGTACTATCATGAAAGAAAAAAATTGAAATGTCATTGTATATGTTCCAACAAATACTTCAGTGTAACAGTCACAAAATAAATTGTAAAATGCTACACATCACTTTCTTCACACCCGTCCTCACATATTGAACAGACCACAGTTTTCTTGCTATGTTTACCACATGTGTACCTTTTACAAACACTGCAAATGATTGTTGTCTTGCTCACTTTGTTGTACTTTTCTATTTTTGATCGGCAGTCTCTAGTGCACAAATGGCATCGACCCTTACCACCGTGAACGTCTTTTGCACCACTTGTCTGCTTGATTTTCCTTTTCAGAATTCCTTCCATTGCCGAAATCACACACTTCTGCAGTCCTGCAACATTTCTTGCCCGTTCTTCAATATACGGAGTTATGAGCTTCAATCCCGATTCTTGTAGATAAAGTCGCCGCTGATTTGGTTTCTTCTTATTCCAGTCTGGAAAGTTCAGTATAAATGTGGTGTAGCCATTTAGAGCTGCTATATCAACAAGTGTGTAGAAAATTGACACTGGCCATCTTCTGGTAGCTCTTTTTGTTGAATATTTGCGTACCATTCGATCCACTGTGTCGACACCGCCTTTAGTGTCATTGTAGTATAGATTTATTACCGTTTTCTTCTTTGGATCAGATAGTGCACCAATTGCATCATCATAATGTTGAGTGGATAACATAAGAAGGTTCCTCTTAGGTTTTTCACGAGGGATGTATGAAACAATTGTAGTTGGAACACTTCCAGTATCAGGATCACTGAATGCAAATTTACTGGAATATAATTCTCTTCCAGAAACTTCTTTGAGTTCTTGAGGAATGTGTTTCCTATTTGCCTGCAATGTTCCAACAAGAGTTAGCTTGTGATTGTTCCATAGATCCTCAGCCAAGTCAACAGATGTGTAGTACCTGTCTGTGGTTACATTGCGCCCGGAGTTATTTATAGGATGAACCAAACGTTTTACGACAGCTGTAGCTGAATTTGTTTGTTGCGCTGCATTCTTATTCTTCCCTGCATATGGTTCCATACTGATAACATATCTTGACTTTGAATCTGCAAGCATACGTATAAGTATGCCATACTTTCCAGGTTTATCCTTCATGAAAACTTTGAAGGGACATCTTCCACGGAATAATGAAAGCATTTCATCTACAACAGTGTGCATTCCAGCAGAATAACATTTTGGTAAAACTGAGTTCATTTTGTTGAATACTTCACGCATTGCGGCAAATTTATCAAACTCCCTGCGTTCATTTCGTGTGGTTTTGTCATCAAATCTTATTATTTTAGTTAGCTGCTGGAATCTAGTTCGGCTCATAGTAGCAGTATAAACAAATATTCCAGAAATATTGGACCAAAGATCTGTAACTGCTGTCTTGCTATCACTTTCTTTGCCCATAAAGATAAGAAGCACTATATAAGCAAGGAATTCAAGTCTACTTGTTCCTGGTACTTTCTGCCTAATCGCTTCTTCATTAGAATACTTTATAATGCTGTCTACAATTTCCGGAGTAAAGAACTTTTCAAACGACTCTATTATAGTGGCCACTTTACCTTCACTTCGTAGTCCTTCGCGCTCTTTCACAATATTCTGTGCATTTCGTCTTGATATTCGAGGTGGTTTGGAAACGTAAACTCTTCCAGTATTAGTAAAATATTTATCACTGATTTCAATTTCAGATAAGTTGTCAGGGTCATCTTCAGAACTGGATTCCACTTCATCCCCGTCCACTTCGTCACGCATGATACACTGGTCTTCAGGTTCACTCACTACTTCATCATCATCATCATCATTATTTTCAATTTCAGTTTCGGAATCTGTGGATTCTTCCAATAACTCTTCTGTGGTCTTTCGACTCATTGCTAGTAGACTGAACAACAAATGTAATTGTCGGAAACAAGTAGGATACATAAATATCACACCACTTCATCAGACCAATCAGGTGTAACAAAAATAGAAAGACCAAATATGCCCATTGTAGGAACAGTAGGAGCGTAACAAAAAAAAAGAATAAATATGTCCATTGTTGGTGCATTACATGTGTAGTAACACATCATTCTTGAAATAGTTGAAATAACGTGAAACCTTGTATTATGGGTTACACTATTTACTAAGGGGGGGGATATTTTTTGTCCACCTTGACATATTTTCGTATTTTGGTAAAACTATCAGTGAAAACAATTAAACAATAACACAGTAAGATAGAAGGATTCATAACTGACAATAAATAATATTTTCGTATTTCTAATATATCAGTTAGATATTGAAAATATAAATTTTGGATAAGGTGGACACAAAGTAACCCCCCGTTGGTATTGCTAGGGTTAACTCTGCCAGCTAAAATAAATCATTATTATTATTATTATTATTATTATTAGTATTATTATTATTATAAAAAAAAACCTTCCCTTTGCGATTTGTTTATATATGTACATGTATATTAAATAACTTAGTAATTAGCCCTATTACATAGCCAGAAATTTAGTAACGCAAGTTATTGTAATAATTGCTGCCTTAATTCTCTGCATGTACATGTACTGTACATCCCTGTTGTCTACATTACGACGCTACGTAGTGGATGCGCTATGCGCTCATGATCAAGGTCGAGCTCTTCTACCATGATTGGGAGCTAATATCGTTTCATCCCTGCTCTACGTGTTAGCCTCGATCATATATGTAACAGATAATTCATCGTTATGTTAAAATCGGCAGCACTTTGGAGAGAACAACCGCCAGGATCGCCACCGATCCGCCGTAAACGAACACGAGATGGCAGTACAGTCACTGATGCAATCCAAATGGGAATTATGACGTGACGTGACAACTAGATGGCAGCGCAGTAAACCTGACAAAAGTTAACGTCAAACATAGCCCTCTCTAGTCATGGCCCGGCCCTGGTAAATGTGGCAACGCCGCAGCCCGTCCTATCAGCTCAGCAAAGTACAATGTGTTTCAGTGTAAGGCGCTCACCTCGCCTGTGCATTTGCGCCTATATTTCCATGGCTGTCATGTCTGTGATAATATAAACTTTTCATAACCTTGACAGATAGATGTAGGCAGTCTATGTGTAGTGCCGAGCTGTTTATGTAACTACGATAAGACAATAAAAGCAGAAGGATAATATTGTAAGTAGTTTCTGGTTTCCTACAGATCCCAAACTGCGCAGTAAATGTATTCGTTGGGTTCCACGGGCAGACTGGTCACCAACCAACAGATCTGTGGTATGAAAGGAACATTTTCAGGAAAAGTAACTTGAGCTTTGTTGAGAAATACACCGACAAGGATAAAAAGACGAATTTTCGTAAACGAGATCATCCAATTCCGAATGTTTTTCCAAATTTTCCTTCACATCTAAGCGGTGTGAGTGGAACCAAATGGAAAACTCCCTAACAGAGGAGAGAACAAATTGACAATCGCCTTAAAAACCGAAAGGAGAGAGAGGCAGACAAAGAAAACCGTGTGTAGTATTTTCCTATTTCTTTGGAAAATGTATCAAAGAAACTATCTAAAAAAGACGGGTCACTATTTAAAAACAAATCTTGTTGAACAGTGTATGAACTAGACGTAACTAATGCTCCTAAAATGACTGAATAAACAGGGACTTTAGTGTGGAAATACACATGAATGGTGGACGTCTACCGAATGAAGTTTTTATATGGACAGCCTCTAACTTGCTAATAGCTGTAGAAATTCTTTGCTCACAGAATGAAGTCAGCTTCCATCTCCAATAGATTTTTGTGATTGTTACGTTTCACCAGATACCAAGTGCCTCACTAAAAAGTTTGAAATTGTTGCTGAAAACGATGAGAACTGTGATGAAAGCAGCTTAAAAAAGTTTGATGTTTTATGTAATAAGTTAATCTAATATTTACGAAAAACCTAAATACGATGTAAATTAAATTATATTCTATTTAATGACGCTCGCAACTGCCGAGGTTATATCAGCGTCACCGATGTGCCAAAATTTTGTCCCGCAGGAGTTCTTTAACATGGCAGTAAGTCTAGTGACATGAGCATGGGTGGGCAACTCGTGCTCTCAAAGTGTCAAGACAATCTCAGTACAGGTAGAACGGACTCTGTACTAGCTGTACTGTTTGTGTGCTGTTCTTTCAAGGCACAAGTTCGATCGCGTCTGCAGTAAGTGGCGGCTCGTTGTAAGTGAAAAACAATATAATTCCCAGATCATTTCCCTGTAGTTACGAGTAAAAAGAGAATTTTTTAATTAAGAAGAGAGGTAAAGCTTTTATTCTATTACGTCTTCTTACGCATGACATTTTATGTTACAAACAAACAGTGAAGGTTTTAGTAAAGAAATACTGTCTGCATCTGCTTTAGAACAGCTAAAGGTAAAAATGAGATATCAACAAGGTGAGACTGATATCAAATATCATTAGCAAGTTGTGCGTGCGAGTTACAGAATTGCACGACATATAATCGACTAGTTAAGAACATTTATGGATAAATTTGAAATGTGTCAGTATCATGTAGAATATAGACAACTTCACTTTCTTTGACCATAAACTATCTTAAAGAGCGATAAGAAAAACGTCTTATCAAATATAAGACCCTACTTCAAGACCTACAACAGAATTCACTGCTAAGTTTGGAGAAACAGTGACAATTGACAAGGAATCGAAATTTTTCTGAAATTTTATTGGCTTACGTCGATAGAAAATCCTGAAAATTTATAGTTTGAATTAATAAATCTACGGAACAGCACGACACTCAGGTTTCAGCAAAATCAGGAATCGAACTGTTCGTAATGTTGCCTAAGTCAGAATTTCCAAATGTATTCTTTGCCTCCATACATACTGTATGTGCTTGAGACACAGTTTAATACAAGAAAGAAGTGTAAAAGCTCTCAAAGTAAAGAAAGAGCTCAGAAGTAAACTTATTTCATCTGCCGTGACATGTAAAAAATACTTCCTTGAATTTGTTATTGTTTGCGAATACAGACTATTAGCTTTCTGAGAAGAGAGGAATACTCTATAATATATAAAGACTTGTAAATTCTAGCGTTCTACGTTTCATATAAGACATATAATAAGAAATATTAACAAATAGTGTAATAATAAATAAGTGTTACAGCTATATTTGTTGTATCTTGAAAAGGTTGTATTCAGTTTGTGTTTCCAGTACTAAACTAATTTACAAAGCTAGAAAATAATATAATTTTGTTATGTGTTCAGGTATAGTCTGTCTAAAATTACTATAATTATTGTACCATGCGTCATTCTGAAATTCAAATCATGGAATAGATATCACGACCACCTGCATGAGCCGCCAGAGCGCACCGTGGCTTTGCAGCGAAACTACAAACAACTTGTAAATGCTGCGGCTGGCTCCGTCTGTCTTTCTCTCTTTTAAGGTTTTTTAGCACTTTGGGAGCACGAGTTGCCCATCCATGGACATGAGCCTGTCGCACACTTACATGCCATCGACCTGGGCCGGGATCGATCTCGCAACCTCGGGCATAGAAGGCCAGCGCTATACCGACTGCGCCACTCAGGGCGACAGTACGATGTATCCTCAATAATTATAAACTCTTCTTTTTTAATTTATATCCAGAATGCCAAGTGTCAGGATATTATTAGACTGAACTTCATCTTGTCATTACCGCACCCTCGATAGCCTATCTGAGAAAACTTTCCTCATTGTTGAAAGTATCCCCTTCTTCAAATCTGAGAATAGACAGTTCTTGAAACATGTTAGGCAGTATTCAGAGAGTGAACATTTTGTGAAGATTCTCAAATTCAAGTAAAAGGAACTGTAGACTACAAAAATGGACGATTGTTGGGATTGCTGCAAATAAAACACATTATCTCGCGAAAAGTGTTGTACCAGAAACTCTTTTAATTAATGCTGCATTCTGGTAATTTTAAAAAGGTGAAAAGTAATAAGACTTGTTGCGGTTAAACAACTTACAGGGCCAGGTTCAGCAGAAGTATGTAAAGATATCTTACAACAAATACATTAGCATCGTGTGTCATAACTGATAATAGTAGGGTGAATCGCAGAATGTTTAGAGAACTCACTAAAGATTCAGGAAGTCATTACTTCTCCTTTGAAATAAAAATTAATATCAGTATTAATATTAATACATAATAGTTATTGTATGTATTGCTTTCTGTTGTGGTTACAATTTCAAGATTAGAGTTAGATAGGCTAAGTGTCCGGGGTTCGATCCCAGGTGGTGACAGGATTTTTTCTCGTTGCCAAACTTTCAGAACGGCCCCGAGGTTCACTCAGCCTCCTACAAAATTGAGTACCGGGTCTTTCCCGGGGGTAAAAGACGGTCAGAGCGTGGTGCCGACCACACCACCTCATTCTAGTGCCGAGGTCATGGAAAGCATGGGGCTCTACCTCCATGCCCCCCAAGTGCCTTCATGGCATGTTAGGGGGATACCTTTACCTTTTTTTTAAGTGTAAATAATATTACATATTTCGTGAGATACATGCCCTTGCGTAATCGATAGAAATATAATTTCACATTTTAATTATTTTCTTTTGTGTTTAGACTTTTAACACAATAATGGGGTAAATATTCTGAAGCATACATTTCAAAGTGGCATTCTTTTCGGAATTCATACTAATCATTTCACGTGATCAAACAAAATACAGTTTTAGGTTAGGTCTCGTGATTCGTAAACTGTTTAATCAATGTAATGAATTTCATGTTGTCAGATAAAATACATTTTAATATTAAATCATACACTAATCTACTAACTACTAACAATGTGAGAGAGGTCCAGAAGAAAAATAAACTCTCTCACAAATTATTGAACCTTTCAGAAAACACCTTCCCAACATAAAGATGAGATGTGGTAAATAAGCAATACATAGTTATTGTTAATACTGTATTATTATTATTATTATTATTATTATTATTATTATTATTATCATCTATTTTATTCCCTATTAAAATAACCAGCATTCAAATTAAAATTACATCTATGCACATTTTCCATCGTGAAGAAACTCTGATTTTTAAAACAGTTACACATGTACTGGTAGTTCCGATATATATTCCATACTTACCATATAATATAATCTAAAAGGGATATTTTAAATTTCTTTCAATAAATCGATGAACTAAATATTTCTCCCATTCTATTTGAAATAGTGGGCCTACAGTTAACTACAGTATAAAAGCTCAATAACACCTTTTATTTTTATTTCTTTCTTTGAACATGTACTGGTTTATGAATCAACTAGGTATACAGGGTGGAAGTGAAATAACCTTATTGATTGGAACGGACGATATCGTACACTTCAATGAATAGAAAATCTATATTATGTTTTGTGATTAAATGCACGGTTCATTAGAAAATTAAGTTTGAAGTTTCAGCAGACCGGCAACATCGCTGCTAACACACTCTTCTTGTAATACAGATATGAGAGGTCAACGAACTATGTGTGCCTCGCTAGGTGAGCTGATCTCTGGCTCGACGTTGCAACCGGCTCGCATGGTGGCAATGGCTTGAAATTAGAGGTTTTTAAAATTAAATTTACACGAAAACCGTCCACGCTATTGAAATACGCCAGAGGAATAAATTATTCTTTATTACATTTCCTATCGATATGGACGAAAATCACGATTCTACTCGCAATAGCTACCGAATGGGAGGTTGTTATACATTTGAAAAAAAAATTCTTAAGAACTATGAACTCTCCAACAATATGACATAGTTTTTTGTTACATAGGCTACAACATGAGCTATTCGCTCTGAAAATCTGCAAGGTTATTTCACTTCCACCCTGTATATATCCCGCTAGTTAATTTGATTTTCAGTTACAAAATGTAACACAATATAATTAATTGATTAACTAGCGGATTAACTCGTGTTAATTATGTAAGTTTGTGCGGCTTACAGCTGTTTCGGTGCTTCATCACACCATCCTCAAAGCCTACTAGATCTCGGCGTCATCTCGAACTTCTCTGCCTGTTATGTGGGTGCGTTTGATTGTTGAAAGGTGTTGGAAAGTGGAGTCAAATAGTGTGTACTGAAATTGATCTGTGTGTTGAGAATTTGATCGGGGTGTGTTTTAGTGTGTTTGTATGTTTCGTATTGTTTTAGTGTGTTGAGTTTTTGGTTCTTGGGTTGTATGTGTAGCATTTCCATGTCCGCATTTATGTCATTTCATGCTCGACCATGCCGAAATGTAGTAATTATACACCTGGTAGCAGTCCTTTAATGCATGTCATTAAAGTACACCTACTCATTAAAGTACAGGTGTTCAGCCAATGACAACTCAGCTTACAGGTGTTCAGCCAATGACAAGTCAGCTTTGTACTGTTATAAAACCGCAAGTATCGATTATTCTCGGATATGCAATCGAAAGAGAATTAGCGAAAAGTCACGGAGGTTGGAAATCCAATACTGTCGCAGAAGGTTATGTTCTGTTACTATAATAATTAGCGTCAATTGTAAATAATATTCAAATAAATTCAATTTGTCATCTCGTTTTTCAATGTCGAATTCAATAATCAAGGTTATATCAAGTTTAACGGGATTACATCAAGGTCAATGGCATTATTGTTCCTCGGAAAAAAAAATCAATACTTTCGCGTCTGCGCACATCTCACAATTCACGATCTAGAACAAGGTCACTTCCGATCTTGTCAGATACAAATAAAATGTATACATCTGAATAATTTCAAGTTAGAAATATGGTCGAGCATAAAAAGTCGTATGAAACTCTCCTATAATGGTAATTAAGAAGCTCGTATGAAAATTATGAAACTCGCTTGCGCTCGTTTCATAAACATCCATACTCGTTTCTTAATTACTATCATTATAGGCTCATTGCATAATGTACTATTATGTATGGTTAGCATTGGTTATGTGATCGGCGTATGTAGATGTATTGTGTCCTCTGGTTATTGCTTTAATGTGTTCTTTGTAGCGTGTTTGGAATGATCTGCCTGTCTGTCCTATATAGAACTTGTCGCAACTGTTACATGTGAGTTTGTATACAGCTTTGTGGTCAATGCTAACCATACATACAACAACATAAATGCGGACATGGAAATCTTACACATACAACCTAAGAACCAAAAACTCAACACACTAGAACAATACGAAATATACAAACACACTAAAACACACCCCGATCAAATTCTCAACACACAGATCAATTTCAGTACACACACACTATTTGACTCCACTTTTCAACACCTTTCAACAATCAAACGCACCCACATAACAGGCAGGGAAGTTCGAGATGACGCCGAGATCTAGTAGACTCTGAGGATGGTCTGATGAAGCACCGAAACAGCTGTAAGCCGTACAAACTTACATAATTAACACGAGTGAGTCCGCTAGTTAATTAATTATATTCAAGTGTTAAAAGTAGTGTACGCAAGATTCAAAATGGGTAACAAAATAACCACACTTTTAACAAAAAAAGTAAGACAAACTGAAGTGCACTACAAAGAATAAGTTGACAAACAGATGGCTGTATGAGACCAGATTTTACAATGCCGTGCTCTTCAAAAATAAATGTTATAACTGAAGGAATTACCTCGATTTTTACGGTTATACATATTCAAAGCACAATCCGTGTGGAATGTAATACAAAGTGAAGATTGATGACAAACTATTGTATCGCTCTCCTGCTTTCGAAATTATAAGCGATTCATGTTAATGTCTCTATAAACATTAAATAGCACTGAGTGACTTGGAGAAGTCAGTTAAGTTGTTAACTATAGTTGCAAGTCATTCATGCTATACAACAGATGTGCGCCACGCTAGGTGGTGTTTGTCCAGAGTGACTATCTCGCCTTATATCTGTAGTACATCATATTATTATCTACTTCTTCTCTCGCCTTTTCTTTTTGGTTGATTCCTGTTCCTGTAACATATGATTTACCGCTTTACTGGCCTATTGTACACCTTAAACTGGCGCATTACCAACATATAAGCTAGGCCTACTGACTAGGATTAGGCTGAGTAAGATTCGCTGCGTATCCAAGTTGCGAGCTGGCAACCACTAGAGAAGCCACACCTTCTACGCATTGCCAGCCGGCAATAGGGGAATTCTATGAAATTATTACAACGAAGACTGAACAAAATTGTGTTTGTTTCTTTACTTGGTTATTTAACGACACTGTAACTACTAAGTTATTTAGCGTCGATGGAATTGGCAATTGGGAGTTGGTAATTGAAGAGATAAGGCCGAAGATTGGACGTAAATTACCTGACATTCGCCTTACAACTGGGAAAACTTCTGAAAATACCCAACCAGGTAATTACCCCAAGCGTGAATCGAACCCATGCCCGAGCGCAGCTCCGGATCTGTAGGCAAGCGCCTCTTCTGACTGAGCTACGCCGCTGGCGAAATGATGCTGTTGCCTAACGTGAAGAAAAGGGAGAACCGTGAGGAAAAGGGGAATACAAGGATAAAAAAGAACAAGACGGAGAAACGGACAACAAGAGAGACACGGAGGCCAAGAGGAAGACAAGGAGAACAAGTGGGGGACAAAAATTACAAGAGGGAGACAACGAGAGCAAGGGGAAGACAGTAAAACAAGGGGAAAGCAAGGATAACAAGGGAAGACAAGGATAACAAGGGAAGACAAGGATAACAAGGGAAGACAAGGATAACAAGGGAAGACAAGGATAACAAGGGAAGACAAGGATAACAAGGGAAGACAAGGATAACAAGAGGAAGACGAGGAAAACAAGGGGAAGACGAGGATAACAAGGAGAAGACGAGGATAACAAGGGGAAGACGAGGATAACAAGGGGAAGACGAGGATAACAAGGGGAAAACGAGGATAACAAGGGGAAGACGAGGATAACAAGGGGAAGACGAGGATAACAAGGGGAAGACGAGGATAACAAGGGGAAGACGAGGATAACAAGGGGAAGACGAGGATAACAAGGGGAGGACGAGTATAACAAGGAGAAGACGAGAATAACAAGGGGAAGACGACGATAATAAGGGGAAGACGAGGATAACAAGGGGAAGACGAGGATAACAAGGGAAAGACGAAGATAACAATGCGAAGACGAGGATAACAAGGGGAAGACGAGGATAACAAGGGGAAGACGAGGATAACAAGGGGAGGACGAGGATAACAAGGAGAAGACGAGAATAACAAGGGGAAGACGACGATAACAAGGGGAAGACGAGGATAACAAGGGGAAGACGAGGAGAAAACGGGGAAGACAAAGATAATTCAAGGAGAACAAGGAGAAGACAAGAAGAGCAAGGAAAGACAAGAATAGCAAGTATAAGACAAGGAGAACAAGGGGAAGACAAGGAGAACAAGGGGAAGACAAGGAGAACAAGGGGAAGACAAGGAGAACAAGGGGAAGACAAGGAGAACAAGGGGAAGACAAGGAGAACAAGGGGAAGACAAGGAGAACAAGGGGAAGACAAGGAGAACAAGGGGAAGACAAGGATAACAAGGGGAAGATAAGGATAACAAGGGGAAGTCAAAGAGAAGGTAAAGAGAACAAGGGGGAGAGAAGGAGAGCAAGAGGAAGACAAGAAGAGCAAGGGGAAGACAAGGAGAACAAGAGGAAGAAAAGAAGACAAGGAGAACAAGGAAAGAAAATGAGGAAAGGAGAATGCAAGGAATACAAGGATAACTAGGGAATACAAGAACAACAAGACGAGGAGGAGAACAATGTGACGAAAAGAAGAACAAAAGGAATAGAAAGAGAACAAGAGGAGGACAAAGAGAATAAGAAGATGACAAAGAGAACAATAGGACGATGAAAAGAACTAGGGGACATCAATGAGAACTAGAGGACGACAAGGAGAACTAGGGGGCGATGAGAAAAACTAGAGGACGACAAGGAGAGTTAGAGGACGGGGACGCCAAGGAGAAATACAGGATGCTAAGGAGAACTAAGAAACGACAAGGAGAACTCGGTAAATTCAAGCAGAACACTGGGAACGAAAAGAGAACGCAAGGAAAACAAGGGGATTGCATCCGTTAACCTGGGTTCGCTGGAAAAAATATATCATAATGTTGCATGGATCTATATACTGTATTTATTTTTGTTCTATCGATATAGGGTAAAATGTTTAAAACAAAATTCAGTGATGACTAAAGTCGGCACCTTGGTTAACTTAGAGGAAGAAGGTTTAAAAGAAGGCATGAAAAATGTCCATTGTGTATAAAAGTATCTGAAAAATCTGTCCTATTTCGCATAAAACACTATAGTGTGATAGCAAATAGAATATTTCGAAAAAAGTTTCATGTCATTTCGTAAATAAAAGCGTAATATTCCACCAAAACGTAGTATTAGGGCCTACTTGGTTTATATTATTTTCGCACACTTCGTATTACCGTCAGTAACGATACTCTATGTAATAAGCGAAATATAATTTTGTGGCAGATTTGAGATATAAAATATGTGTTAAAATGAAAACATTTACATTGGTGTTATAAAACGTGTAAAATGGTGCGTCATTAAAAAGTGATTACTATGAATCGATTACAGACAAGGAATCCGGAAGGAGTAGCTCAACACACCGAAAATGCAAGATCATCTCAAACCAATCACGGTGAAAGCCTAGTACCTGATCCCCTAAATTGTACTGACATCACGTGGCATTGTTCCAAAATATTTTAAGAGAAACACAAAGGTTATCAAAGCAATTCTTCATTCGGCCACAAATCACTTCAATGTAAAGAATAGGTTAGAGCAATCAAACATTTCTTTTGTTCCGGAAGACAGCGATACGTTTCTCCTGGTAATTTAACACTGATCTGGTTTATTTCGACCCATACGAAATTTGTGGTTTGAAATGCGGCCAGTTATTACTGTCAGAATAAGTAACCCACAACTGGCTCCATTTTATAATCAACATTTCTATAACTCCGTTATTCTTTTATAAGGACTGCAGAATAAATCTGATACGGTGTACAACAATGTGTAAAATCCAATTAAACATGGTGAGGCCACAGTCTAGTTTATACAGTCACGAAGCTTGAGTTGTGAGGGTGCTAGGAACAATAGACTGTGCAAGTACTATTTCGCATTGTCTGTAATGAGGCGATATTAGCGATCCTAGTA
This sequence comes from Periplaneta americana, assembly GCF_040183065.1. NCBI lineage: Eukaryota > Metazoa > Arthropoda > Insecta > Blattodea > Blattidae > Periplaneta > Periplaneta americana. Next base: position 42,813,878 of record NC_091117.1, on the reverse strand, counting down.
GTTAGCAACTATCTATGGATGCATATTTACTACGTATTGAGCTTCGTGACTGTATATACTAGACTGTGGTGGGGCCTTACTGCAAACTTTTAAACTTTTTTTACTGACTTCACAATCATAAATATAACTGTATGAAAAATAAAATATTTTTTATCTTTCGCCTTTTCCATAGTTTGCAGACTAACTTTAGTTTCAATTCTACAAACGCTGTTACTCGAGAATTTTCATATACTCATTTTAAAATGGTTTCTTCTGTAATTGGTGTTAAAAAACTTAATCCAAATGTTCAGCTATTTGAAGGAAAACAGCGATGTTCCAATGTAAACAATATACAGTACTTATAGAAGTACTGAAAGAAAAGTATTTCAATTCCAACACCGAAAGAAAGGTATATCTATTTTGACATCAGAAGAAATACATACATATAGATTTCGACAACGAGAGTGGATTGATTCGAACATCAGAATAGAGGTATAGTCCTATAGATTCCAATGTCGAAAAAGAGGTAGGTTTTATTGACTTTGACATCGAAAAAGATTATATGAATTCAGACATCAAAAACTTATATTGGTTTCGACATTATAATAACAAGTTTTTCGATATCGAAGGAAATCTATATCGATGAGGGCATCGAAAGAAACCTGTATCGATTTCGACATTTAAAGAAGTCTATATCGATTTCGACATCCAAAGAAACCTTCATCGATGCAGATACCGAAAGGATCTTAAGTCGATGCAGACATGGAAAAAAAAACGAGTTCAATGCAGACATTCAGTAGAAATAAACCTATATTGATGCAGGCAACAAAAGAAACCTTTAAGTATCGATGTTGACGTCGAAAAAAAATTATAATGAATTCACCATCCGAAGAAAATTGTATCGATTTCGACATCGGAAGAAAATTATACCGGCTTCGATATCGAAAGAAAAATTAAGATTTTGAAACAGAGAACAAAATATCGGTTTCGACGTCGATAGAAAGGTATCGATTTCTACAGTTGAGTTTTAGGATTATAAAGAATAGTTGTCCTTCATATGAAATTCTGAAAACGAAATTTCATCTTCTTACATGGACGTCTATTAAATTATTTCAATAATTTATGTTTCACATCATTCCCAACATACCAAAGTAAAATCCATAAAACGTAACAATGCTATAATATCCCGTAATCCTCTACTTCATTTTATACCCTACTCATCTATACAGTTATAAATCTTTACCTTCTTTTTTTTTTACAAGAATTTAGCATGTTGCGTCATCAGAGGAAACTATTTTGCCATTCACCGAGCGGTCGGTCCATATCTCTCTAATCTCTAGGTTGTTTCGGTAGACGTTTTCATTCCATTCTTCACAGTCCATACTAGAGTCTATATGAGCTCCAAGCCTGTTAACCACGTGTCTCACTCCGATATCCGCCGTTCCATATGAAGAAATATTAGAGAATTTTGAAGGTGAAAGTCGAAACTAGACGTAACCTAATAACTACCACACTAGAGAGAGGATTGTGAGAAAAACCTCGAGATACATTAACTAGCGAATAGAGCGAGACGGACTCCGTGGAAATCCACAAGACAAGAAGTTCATCTTACACTTTTTTCCATGGTACCACAAGTGACGCCAGAATAAACCCGTTACAATTTTTCCCTCCTTGCAGATCGAGTATAGGGATATCGTATGCGAAGTTTTACCGTTAGATGGCAGGAGAGTTCCATGCGGCACAACATGCTGTAGGGCTACATTATGTCATATGCTACAGTTGATTACGTTCTCCCGCTTGTTGGTTTTCTGTGCGTGTCAAAATTATATTTATAATTATTTTGTATAACCTAGTATAATTTAATATAATTCAGTATTTTCTTACTTCATAATTTAATTTAATTTACAATACATAATAGCGTAAACTTGTATAATATTGATCGATTCCCCTTAAGAGGTGGATGGGGAAATCTGCAGTATGCAGAATATAGATACGAGTAAATTGAATATGCATGAACCTAAACGAGAACTTTGAGAAAGAGGTGCACGAATAAATAAATATATATATATATATATATATATATATATATATATATGTGTATATATATATATATATAATAGGAAATTTGTCCAAAGTAAATATTACCTATTTAATCATTAGTATTGTAAGTACCGTAGGCCTACGCTAAAAACAGGATATGCAGCCACCAATGTGTTTTTTTTTATAGGGAAGGGACTATCGAGATTGAATTCCTCGTATTTTTTTCCTCTAGTTACAGAAAGATTAAATGCAATGTTTGATATGATGATATAATATGATCGCAGTAGATAGTATCACGATTATTCCTGTGTTGTATAGGTTAAGGACATGCAGTTTTCAATACTATGTAGGATGGTTTTGAAAATTTGAAGTAAAAACATGGTTTTAATAATTAATCTACAGCACATTAAAAACATTATTCACGAAATGGATTTCACTATGGATTGTCCTGGATAATAAACATCCCAGTTAATCGAGAGTTTACTGCAAGCGTAAACTTCGGAGACACCTAGAAGTAATCTTACTGAATATAATGTAAGCTAACATAGCTTGCTGTCGAGTTGCATATGTTTTTATTAATTTACTTTTCCCTCTTCCAAAATGAAACTGTAGCCAGCAATTTCTTACTTGAAATAGTTTTTTTATTTAATTGCTAACATTTTCGAGGCGCAATTTCATTAGTTAAATGTTTAAGGTTCAAAGCATATATTCAGAATATTTCGGGACCTGAATGAACACAAAAGGCTTTCCCTGGTTTTTACATATAGGAACACACAAAAATTTGCCATTTTCAGTTGTTTTTAAGAGTATTTAATGTACTAATACACTACGTAAATCCTCAATGTTTATATACCGGAAAACTAATGCACACGCAAAGCGCATCCCTCAAAGTACACGCGCGCTATCTGTTGGTGTTAGTTCAGGATATTCCTATTGACGTTTCACTTCAAGAGAAATAAGGCATATCAGCTCTATCTTCTTTAAGTTGAAATTCCATACAATATGTACACTGCAATAAATCAGGAAGGTTTAAGCAAAGATAAAGCAGTGACCTTTAACATCCGAAACTCTCCCAGATGGAAAGTAAAGAACAAACATATCCGTCACGATAAAGCAGTTGGGTGGCTCAGGGCTCCGTCCCGGATCACCAAACTTTCTCTATATTGTGGCCAATATAAAATATACATGTCTAGGTCAAGTAAGATTAAAAGTGGTTGTCTGAGGCCTCTCTCGTTTTTAGTGAAAACCTGACCGCAAAGTAAACTCAAACCTGTTTTAATTGAAGAATCTATCTTGTGGGAGTATCTCTCTTTTTCTCAGCCTCCTTAACAGGTTAGGGGACCCGCCCACAGCGAATGCGGACAAACTGTTTTGATACTCGCTAATTATATTGGATCAACTCGGCCGGATGTTCGAACATAAATTCGTACCTGCTACTGAAAACACGCGCAACCAATAATTATTGTCGGTGCACAATGCACGAATGCTCGGATCGAAGAAGCCCCTGGGGCGACCGCGTTCGCCTCTGACCCGTGAAAAGATGTGTTCGCCTCTGACTTGTCCTTCTGCTTCCAAGAGGAGACCGCAATTTCTAATCCCACCCAAGATTGTGTTCTCACACCAAATCATTCACTCAAACTTATAAATAATGTCACACAGGTTTAGGTGAAGCACGCAGAAAGTATGTGTTGCAGCTATTATTATTTTTTACTTGGTTATTTAACGACGCTGTATCAACTACTGGATTATTCAGCGTCGATTGATTTGGTGATAAGAACAATGTGAGACCAAGGATTAGTCCTAGATTACTTGACTTACGCCTTACGGTTGAGAAAAACCTCAGAAAAATCAACCAGGATATCAGTCCAAGCGGGAATCGAACCCACCTCGAGCGCAACTCCGAATTATCAGCCAAACACGCTACCGTCTGAGCTACGCCGGTGGTTGTTATCATCATCATCATCATTATTATTATTATTATTATTATTATTATTATTATTTCAACATATCACATAATCAACTTATGACCTGATATACACCTAATAATTATCCAAACAATATAATGAAAGGTATGTTTAGGAACCTCATCATAACTAAATGGAGTACCAGTATTTAATAGCAGCGTACCTGTCAAGAAAACGACACCATCATCAAAATTCAAGATTACTGTCAAAATACAAGACCACTGTCGAAACACAAAGCCACTATCAAAGTGCAAATCTACTGTCAAAAAGGAAGGTCACTGTGAGAGAGTATCACCACTACTGAAGAGGATCACCACTGTCAAACAAGATCACAACTGTCAAAGGGTACCACCACTGTCAAAGAGTATCTTGTCAAAAAGCGAGGTCACTGTCGAAATGCAACACCACTGACAAAATGCAAGACTACTGTCAAAGAGCAAGGCCATTATCAAAATGCAAGACCAGTGACAAAATGCAAGACCAGTGACAAAATGCAAGGCCACTGTCAAAGAGCAAGGCTATTGTCAAAATGCAAGGCCACTGTCAAAGAGCAAGGCCATTGTCAAAATGCAAGACCAGTGACAAAATGCAAGGCCACTGTCAAAGAGCAAGGCCATTGTCAAAATGCAAGACCAGTGACAAAATGCAAGGCCACTGTCAAAGAGCAAGGCCATTATCAAAATGCAAGACCAGTGACAAAATGCAAGACTACTGTCAAAGAGCAAGGCCATTATCAAAATGCAAGACCAGTGACAAAATGCAAGGCCACTGTCAAAGAGCAAGGCTATTGTCAAAATGCGAGACCAATGACAAAATGCAAGGCCACTGTCAAAGAGCAAGGCCATTGTCAAAATGCAAGACCAGTGACAAAATGCAAGGCCACTGTCAAAGAGCAAGGCCATTGTCAAAATGCAAGACCAGTGACAAAATGCAAGGCCACTGTCAAAGAGCAAGGCCATTGTCAAAATGCAAGACCAGTGACAAAATACAAGGCCACTGTCAAAATGCAAGGCCACTGTCAAAGAGCAAGGCCATTGCCAAAATGCAAGCCCAATAAAAAAAATGCAAAGCCACTGTCAAAATGCAAAAACCACTAACTAAATGCAAGGCCACTGCACAAGAGCAATGTCACTGTCAAAGAGTAAAAGCACTGCCAAAGAGTAAAACCACACCACTGCTAAAGATTAAAACCACTGGTAAAAAGTAATGCTTTTGTAAAGAAATAAACTACACTGGCATAAAAGCGGCGCCACTAACAAAAGCTACGGCATAGTAAAAATATCGATGCCAAAGCCAGAATACCGACGCCACTGTCAAAAAGTGTTGCCATAGTGAAAAGCGACACTGCAGTTAAAAATGCGACACCATAATAAAAAATGAGACGCCACAGTAAAAAATGCGACGCCACAGTAAAAAAAATGCGACGCCACAGTAAAAATGCGACGCCATAGTAAAGAAATGCGACACCATACGAAAAAGTGAGACGCTATAGTAAAAAAATGGGACAATACAATAAAAATGTGACGTTAGTCAAAAATTTTACGCTGAAGACAAAAGCTCGACACCATAGTAAAAAATGCGACGCCACAGTAAAAATTGCGACGCCGCAGTAAAAAATGCGACGCCACAGTAAAAATTGCGACGCCACAGTAAAAATTGCGACGCCGCAGTATAAAATGCGACGCCACAGTTAAAACTGCGACACCGCAGTAAAAAATGCGACGCCACAGTAAAAAATGCGACGCCACAGCAAAAATGCGACGCCACAGTAAAAAATGCGACGCCACAGTCAAATTTGCGATGCCACAGTAAAAAATTCGACGCCACAGTAAAAAATTCGACGCCACAGTAAAAAATGCGACGCCAGTTAAAATTGCGACGCCGCAGTAAAAAATGGGACGCCACAGTAAAAAATGCGACGCCGCAGTAAAAAATGCAAAGCCGCAGTAAAAAATTCGACGCCGCAGAAAAAATGCGACGCCGCAGTAAAAAATGCAAAGCCGCAGTAAAAATTGCGACGCCGCAGTAAAAAATGCAAAGCCGCAGTAAAAATTGCGACGCCGCAGTAGAAAATGCGACGCCACAGTACAAAATGCGACGCCGCAGTAAAACATGCGACGCCACAGTCAAATTTGCGATGCCACAGTAAAAAATGCTAAAGCCACAGTAAAAAAATGCGACGCCACAGTCAAATTTGCGATGCCACAGTAAAAAATGCGACGCCACAGCAAAAATGCGACGCCACATAAAAAATGCGACGCAGCAGTAAAACATGCGACGCCACAGTCAAATTTGCGATGCCACAGTAAAAAATTCGACGCCACAGTAATAAATGCGATGCCACAGTAAAAAATGCGACGCCACTGCAAAAATGCGACGCCGCAGTAATACATGCGACGCCACAGTCAAATTTGCGATGCCACAGTAAAAAATTCGACGCCACAGTAATAAATGCGACGCCATAGTAGTCAAATTTGCGATGCCACAGTAAAAAATGCGACGCCACAGAAAAAATGCGACGCCACAGTAAAAAATGCGACGCCGCAGTAAAACATGCGACGCCACAGTCAAATTTGCGATGCCACAGTAAAAAATTCGACGCCACAGTAATAAATGCGACGCCACAGTAATAAATGCGACGCCACAGTAATAAATGCGACGCCACAGTAATAAATGCGACTACTTTCAAAAGCAGTGTAACGATCATCGAAAGCTACTCTACGATAAAAAATAACGCCATGACAATAGGAACATCGCGATAATTGAGATACCACATCTCATCATATCGATGTCATGAACATCAAGAACGTACCTTTATTAGCTAACCAACAAATGACTAAGCGGTACGGGTTTTTATTCCCAAGCCATAATGTATCATTTATGTAATAGGGGTCTGCTGATATTATTGCTATCATTAATCACATAGGGACCTCCATGCAGGAGACAGCCCGAACCTACACATATGCAGCAAGTGTGCAGCTGATCGCTGAATTACATTTGTACTTCAGAGATGATGGACGTCTGTGAACACCTCGTCTGTTCCTTGACCAGTAGCTTGTGTTTCCTATACACAGTGGAAATAATACAGGGACATCATTTTATTTTTACTTCAATTTTTATTGTACCTGAGTTTTTGAATGTACTTCACTCCCACCCCGTCTACTAGTAAACTTCCAACCGTTCTCCACACAGAACCAAGGCCGCGTATATGCAGTCAAGCACTACTGAGTTAGTGAGTATAGTACGTTCCAGAAATATGTTCGCGTTTTCTAGTGAAGAGGTTTCAATATTGAATCATATTTTCGCACAGGTACTGACGTCCGTTTGCCTACGTCGTAGCTCGGTTCCCCCCTCCCCCGCTTCTGCTCGCCTCTCTGTAAAGGCTAGTAGCTGGGCTGTCTTAGGTCTTTTCTGAAATCATTAATTTCTGTTAACAATTGGATGTCTATGTAATATTATATAACTGTTTAAAATAACTTAAATAAAAGGGCATCGTTAAGGAATTAACTGTCACGTGATTTCCCCCCTTTCCACGATCCTGCGACAAAACCACTTGGACGGACAGTAGATAGCATGTCTGAGTAATTTTGTCTTTTCGGATCGGGCAGAAGTGAAAATTGAATTTACAGTACGTAAGGTACGTACTCTTTTATAGAGTAGGTACAGAATTATTTCAATATGAGTTACTAGTACGAAGGACGAAACTGGTAATTGGAATTAGATACAGTAGTCTATAGTGCGATAATATGAACAAATGAACTGAAGCCTGTATCGAAATGAACGGCCACCATTTTCAAAAATGTGTTTAAATATCCATATTATGATCATTTTTCAATTTAACTTCATTCTCTATATTGTACACTGATGTGCTGTAAATAGTATAATATACACTGCATAATGAATACGTCCAAATGGATAACTCAATTCGTGAGTAAAAACACTCATTGTTAATACAGTACTGTCTTTTGATTAAACAAAAACCTAATGAAAATTATCAAACTCAAAATCGCGATATTTCCTAGTTTACGTAAATGGATGAACTACTTTTCTTCCCTCCTATACCTAGTAGCTAAAGTGATTTGTTTGTACTTTACGCCAGTATCATCGAACTTCAGTCGTGGGAGGGGGTAGCAAACGGTTCTCAATCGTTAATTCAAAGGTATAACCAGATTAATATTAGAAATGTTAGTAAAAATAAAATGATGTCCCTGTATAACTGCTCAGATTTCAACGGCTTAAAGATAGTGTACAACAAAAGATTCTAATACCATATTAGTCCCAAACGGATACTTTTCTCAGACTGTTACACTTTTACTGCGTCCTATTACTTTTGACTAATAAAACGGTACGGAATGACGTGTTTTAATGAATCATGGTTGCTTATCCTACAATTTTTATCACCTCCCTAGCATTTGTTTTTTATCATCTCCCTAGCATTTGTTTGTTTTTATCACATCCCTAGCATTTGTTTGTTTGCCAACATTGTACTTTCAATAATTGTACTTTTTAAAATGATTCATATTTATTTCATCATCCTTAATTAAAACTTTTCTATCATTCATCTTGTTTATATTATTTAAGTTTTGTTATAGCTTCTGCTGTATGAGATTAAGGATAGTCACGCATCAGAAATTGTTTAATACTCGTACACCGTGTCCCGCTTAAAAGCCAATAAAATAAATGGTCATAACTTCAAATACACAGAGTGTTAAAATATTGGATACTTTTTAGGAGGTGATAGTATGCATCAAAACAAGAAAATAATGTCTAATAAACATGGGCCCTACAACACATATTTTCTGAGATCTGAACACTTGTTCATAGTAGGTACTCAATGTGACGTCCATCTGTTATCTTCTGTCCCGAACTCTTCCCCCGTTCACCATTCCTTTTAGTGCATCCCTCAGTAGGTAGTTTCTTCTCAGCCAGTGACCCAATCAATTTCTTTTCCGCTTCCTGATCAGTTCAGCATCATTCTTTCTTCACCCACTCTTTCCAACACAGCTTCATTTCCCATTCTGTCTATCCATATCACACGCTCCATTCTTCTCCATATCCACATTTCAAATCGTCGTTTTTTCTGCAATAACTCCTATGTGTAAAATATAAATTTTTTCAGTAGGAAGAAAAAAAAACACATTTATTCATCCTATAGCAGCCGTACATGTGAGACTGTGAATTCTTACATTTTCGAAACAAAGAAATATAATTAGATATGGGAGATTTTATTATTTGCTGTATCACTATTTAAGTTATTTAATAGAGCAAAAATCTTAAAATCAATAAAGTTATTGCAGGAACAACGACGAAATTCTTCTATTCGTTTCTCTTCACTTCGTCGTAATGTGTAAATTGTCATGTAAATTAGAATGACTATGAAGATTGTATCGACTCATTTGTTCTTGTCTTGCTTAACTGGTTGAAATTGATCCGGTAGTATTCAATTAGCAACTGGCTTGAGATGACAATTTAGATTATTACATTTTAATATGTTTGCAAGCTAGTAAACTGACCTAGATACACATTGTTGCGAGTAATATTAATGCGACATCTTCGGAAAGTGAGACAAAGATTTAGAAGTAATGAGAGTTAACACTGGCGCTTCGTTTGATTTCTCTTGTCACCAAGAGTAACGGCAGATTGTTCTATACTTTGTCGCTTTTATGTTTAGGATAAAAAACGTTGATGGCTTTAGTGTAAGACAGCGTCATTAAATTTGCAGTCATCTCTTTCAGTTCAAATAGAAAGGCATAAACTGTTTCGGTGATAAAGTTTTATTGACTAATATAATTACGGGAAGTAACAGAACAAAACGCCATAAATTTCACTACAAATGTACGTATATATTGATTTATGTTCGCCCTACTTACTGTTGATACATGACAGCACAATGTAGGCTCCTCTCACATTGTGACATCAAAATATATTAAGGAAAATCAATAGATTTATTATTAATTTCTTAGCTCAGATGCTAACGTTATTACAACATAGGAATCGTAATAATTTTAAGACTTAAAGGTGTTTGACAGAGTGGTTTGGAACAAACTGATGGACATCCTGAAGAAAATATGTGTGGACTGGAAAGACAGGAGGCTGTTCAGTAACATATATGAAACAACGATCCGATAGTCAGGATAGAAGAAGAAATGTCTGAAGGAAGTTAAATAGAGAGAGGAGTACGACAAGGATGCCCTTTATCTTTTACCCTGTTCAACATCTACTTGAAGGATTTAGTGAAGAACTGTTTTCAGAACATGAGAGGAGTGATAGTAGGAGGAAGAAGAATAAAGTGTTTTAGATTTGCTGATATGGCTTTGTTAGCAGAAGAGGGGATATGCTACTGGAGCGTCCCACGCCGTGGCGTCGTGGTCTACGGCATCTGCCTAGGACTCGCGTTACGGAATGCGCGCTGGTTCGAATCCTCATGGGGGAAGAAATTTTCTCATGAAATTTCGGCAAGTGCATGGCATCGGTGCCCACCCAGCATCGTGATGCACTTGGGGAGCTACAATAGGTAGCGAAATCCAGTTGCGAATGCCAGCTATAACGGCTGGGGGGATCATCGTGCTAACCACACGATACCTCCATTCTGGTTGGATGATCGTCCACCTCTGCTTCGGCATGTGGACTTGAGGCCAGCAGCCTGCTGGTCGGTCTAGGCCCTTCGCGGGCTGTAGCGCCACGGATGATTATTATTCTACGCTACTGCAGCTAAATGACTGCTGTGAGCAGTATGGAATGAAGATAAATGCCAACAAGGCGAAGACCATGGTCGTAGGAAGAAAAATAAAGAAGGTAAACTTTCGAATTCTAAATAAGGCAATACAACAAGTGGACAGCTTCAAATACTTGGGGTGTACTGTAAGCAGTAACATGAGCTGCTCCCAAGAAGTAAAAAGGAGAATAGCAATGGCAAAGGAAGCTTTTAATATAAAAAGGAGCATCTACTGCGGACCTCTGGAGAAAGAACTAAGGAAGAGACTAGTGAAGTACTTATGTGGAATGTGGCATTGTATGGGGCAGAAACATGGGCATTACGACGAAGCGAAGAGAAGGGAATAGAAGCATTTGAAATGTGGATATGGAGAAGGATGGACCGTGTGAAATGGGCAGAGTAAAAAACGAAGCTGTGTTGGAAAGAGTGGTTGAAGAAAATGATGCTGAAACTGATGAGAAAGAGGAAAAGGAATTGGCTGGGTCACTGGTTGAGAAGAAACTTGTGATAGAAGACATTAAGATATATGGATCATAAGCGGAGACAAAGAGGAAGGCAGAAAATAGGAAAGACTGGAGAATGCTGAGTTTGCAGTGAAAGACCTGCTCTTGGGCAGAACACTATGAATAAGCTTAAACTTACAAAAGTCGGAATCGCTCAGTTCTGCCTATCAGCATAGACCTAAAATGCTCACTGTATACTAATGAACATGCTATAAAACTGAAATAGGTGCGGGATATAGAAACCATGAAACATTAAATAATTTATTCCAACGGTGGCCAAAATAGAACAGATCTCCGCTTCACTCGAACGCAACCCGTAAAGCAGCAAAGTGGAGCGGTCAAGGAGGGAAGAAGATACAGAGCTACAAGCAGGAATGTTGTCTGTCAGTGGCGGATTTTTTAAATCTTCCGTAAATATAATACACATGAATTCTTGTACGAGTAAGTACATTATTTTACAAAATATCTTTTATCCTTCTCTCTCTTTCTGCCGGCAATATGAGACATTATGGAACGAAGTATAGGTATCACGATTCACTCTAGGCCATCTATGATCTACTCTATAGTATGAGACACAAGAATGTGGGCTTGAAGTTCTCCCGGTTCCCAGCTCCGTTCTTCACCCTTGTAACAAGTAAAACACTCAATCCTATGTTGTACTTACTTTGTTTAATTGTTACTTTATGAAATATGAACCTTCACATTATTTAATTTGTATCTAATACAATATTAATAGAGAATAAATTTTCTAATATGACTTTATTCAAACATATATTATTATTTTGTTTCAACATGCAATTCAAGGCTAATTTAAGAACAATATTTTCAAATTCTTAAAATTAGGCTATCTACATATGTATGGTCTCCTATCCCAGTAATTCCAATTTTCTTTCTAGCTTCAACGTCCCCTCTAGCTCCAATGTCCCCTCTAGCTCCAATGTCCCTTCTAGCTCCAATGTCCCCTCTAGCTCCAATGTTCCCTCTAGCTCCAATGACCCCTCTAGCCCCAATGTCCCTTCCAGTTCCAATGTCCCCTCTAGCTCCAATGTCCCTTCCAGCTCCAATGTCCCTTCCAGTTCCAATGTTCCCTCTAGCTCCAATGTCCCTTCCAGCTCCAATGTCCCTTCTAGCTCCAATGTCCCTTCCAGTTCCAATGTTCCTTCTAGCTCCAATGTCCCTTCCAGCTCCAATGACCCCTCTAGCTTCAATGTCCCCTCTAGCCCCAATGTCCCTTCCAGTTCAAATGTCCCCTCTAGCTCCAATGTCCCTTCCAGCTCCAATGTCCCTTCTAGCTCCAATGTCCCTTCCAGTTCCAATGTTCCCTCTAGCTCCAATGTCCCTTCTAGCTCCAATGTCCCTTCCAGTTCCAATGTCCCCTCTAGCTCCAATGTCCCTTCCAGCTACAATGTCCCCTCTAGCTCTAATGTCCCTTCTAGCTCCAATGTCCCTTCCAGTTTCAATGTCCCCTCTAGCTCCAATGTCCCTCCTAGCTGCAATGTCCCCTCCAGCTCCAATGTCCCCCCTAGCTCCAATGTCCCCTATAGCTCCAATGTCCCCTTCAGCTCCTATGTCCCCCCTAGCTCCAATGTCCCCTCTAGCTCCAATGTCCCCTCTAGCTCCAATGTCCCCTCTAGCTCCAATGTCCCCTCTAGCCCCAATGTCCCCTCTAGCCCCAATGTCCCCTGTAGCTCCAATGTCCCCTCTAGCTTCAATATCCCTTCTAGCTCCAAATACCCTTGCAACTCCAATTTAGTCGGTCTGGGTGGCGCAGTCGGTAGAGTGCTGGCCTTCTGTGCCCAAGATTATGGGTTCGATCCCGCCCCAGGTTGATGGCATTTATGTGTGTTTAAATGCGACAGGCTCATATCAGTACATTTACTGGAATGTAAAAGAATTCGAGCGGGACAAAATTCCGGCACACCGGCGACGCTGATATGACCTCTACAGTTGCGAGCGTCGTTAAATAAAACATTTTTAACTCCAATTTACCTTTAACTACACTTCCTTGCAACTCTAATTTCCCCTAATTATGACTTCCCTCTAACTCCAATTTCCTTGTATCTATAATACTCTAGTATCTCTAATTTTCTAGCATCTAGCAGCTCTGATTACTCTAGTAGCTCTTATTCTCCGGTAAATATTATTCTCCAGTGACTCTTATTCTCCAGTAACTCTAATTTCCTTGTAATTCTAATTATTCCAGTCACATTTAGTAACTCTTATTACCTAGTTACCCTAATTCCCAATGACTATAGTTTTTCTTGGACCATAATTCGTTACTTAAATTATAATTGTTTCAATCCTGAAAATTCTATTTTATTCTAATTTAATAGTTAGGGAAATTACTTCAGCCCGCAAATAATACTTCCTTTTACGCTATTAAACAGAGAAAAGTTTTAACCCAACAAAAACATTACGCTACTATAAATAATTCCTGGAGAAATTTATTTCTTTTTTAAATAGTTCTACTTTCTTAAATGTCACATTTCTCATCAGACAAAATAAACATTGCAGATATATAGACATTCGTTAAACACTGCAATGAAGTTCCCACAATTACGACAGTACATTATAAAAACTTCGCAGTTGGTCATAAAATGCTTGTATTCGGATTGCAATACGCATCTTCTTCTAGTTTCTCTCTTCACATCCACAACTCGCTTAGTAACTTTCATTTATCGTTTTTCTGCATACATTTTGCGGTCTTCTCTTCAACCTTCCTGAAAGATTTTTTTGTGCGTTCCGTTTATCTAGGTCACACATAAACCCATTTTCGGATTACATTTGATATATGCGGTTTTTGGACAAGAGAGTGAAAGCTGCAAAGAAGTGTTACGAACAAGAACCTGTCATTCCTTGATAGAGATGTGGGTGGACAATAGAGGAAGTTGTAACCCCTCCAGCCAGATGAAGACGTCAGTCGTGGCGGACGATCATGATCATGACCTTCAACTGTTAATCGTGTCGGAGAGTTTCGGTTTCTTTTCGGCGCTGATCGCCCGCCGTCATCAACATAGTTCCCTTGTATTACAGTTACGGAGTTCGTTTACACTAGAATGAAACTCAGTTATATCCATTCATATAATGCGTTAAAGCGGAAACCTACTTATTATTTATTTTTTACTTGGTTATTTAACGACGCTGTAATCAACTATTGGGTTATTTAGCGCCGATGGATTTGATGATAGTGAGATCGTATTTCGCGAGATGAAGTAGAAGATTCGCTATAGATTACCTGACATACGCCTTACGATTGAGAAAAACCTCGGAAAAAACGCAACCAGGTAATCAGCCCAAGCGGGAATCAATCTACGTCCAAGCGAAACTCCGGATCAGCAGGCTAACGCGCTACCGCCTGACCTACGCCGGTGGTTATTGTTTATTTATGTGTTTCTATAATTTCAAGGGCTTAGTGTGAAATTAACGTAACTATAAAAATTTACATTTTTAAGTTTTTACACAAATCGATAGCAAATTCGTTCTTCTACTTGGTTACAAAAAATTGTAATTCAGTTCCGAACAGTTTTGTATACAATACGATTCGTAACTACAAAACATGATGGTATAGTTCATGTGAAATAAGCGCATTGTCTGTTAAGAATTTTGTTGTGAATACATTTATTTATGTATGTTATGAATTAGTCATTTATCTATACATGATATTATGTCGTATATTTATCTATATATTACTGTCATACATTTATTATGTATGTTATGAATTAGATATTTATCTATACCTGCTATTATTAAGTCGCATGTATATGTATTATTGATATATACATTTATTTATGCATGTTATGAAGTAGACATTTCTCTACTTTATTTTATTTTTATTTTAGTAGGTTATTTTAGGACGCTTTATCAACGTCTTCGGTTATTTAGCGTCTGAATGAGATGAAGGTGATAATACCGGTGAAATGAGTCCGGGGTCCAACACAAAGTTACCCAGCATTTGCTTATATTGAGTTGAGGGAAAACGCCGGAAAAACCTCAACCGGGTAACTTGCCCCAACCGGGAATCAAACCCGGGCCACCTGGTTTCGCGGCCAGACGCGCTAACCGTTACTCCACAGGTGTGGACGACATTTATCTATACATGCTATTATTAAGTCGCATGTTTATCTACATATTATTGATATTATATACTTTTATTTACGTGTGTTATGAAGTAGACAATTATCTATACATGCTATTATTAAGTCACATGTTTATATACTATTGATATATATATATATATATATATATATATATTTATATTTATGTATGTTATGAAGTAGACATTTATCTATACATGCTATTATTAAGTCACATGTTTATCAATATACTATTGATATATACATATATTTATGTATGTTATGAATTAGAGATTTATTTATACATCCTACTATTATGTCGTATATTTACCCACACATACTATTATTGAATGACACGTTAATCTATAATTATATGATAAAGATCAAGATGGTGGTGAAAATCACGATGACTATTTCGTTTATATGACGTCATTCCATTTTCGACCAATAGAGTGTAATGAAATTTTGAATTCCAACCAATCACAGTCAGACTTTGCGGTAATTTCTGCAGCTAGATTTATCGCTATCAATTTATCGCATGGTCATTCATTTGTTCAGTCGTTGTCGCCAACTGTTTCCCCGTAAATTGATGATCATGAATACATTAAGATGCAACTACACGGTTAAACTTTTCTTTCAACTTTAAAGCAATGAATGCAAGATTGATATTTAATATTAATTAATATATTTATGCAGTGAAGACTACCTTCAAAACGGCGCACCATGCAGACACAAAATCTTTATGCATCTTAATTGAACGTACCTTTTAAATTTGATTCTTTCAATAGTCTTCCCTGATTGCACGCATACGCGATGGAATATTGAACTGTGTAGATGCAGCTTTAGTTCCGTTACACACTACAGTGAGGATGCGTTTGTCGAGCTATAAAAAATGCTTTCGTGTAGCACTCATTGTAAGTAACGGTCGAAAGAAGGCACAGCTGACATTGGTCCTGCTTCCACAGGTAGGCCTAACGTAACCTATAAAATTGTAGCCTATAACATTTGTATTGAAATTAAACAATTAATAGACGTTCAAATTTATGTAACATCACCGCATGTCAAACTCAAAGACCTTGCATAGTAATAATGTCTTTGATCAAACTGCCTTTCGTATGGCGTAATAAAATTCGTGTTTTAATTAGGCCTATTTATACAGAGATGACTTCACTGTGTAACAACATGTCTGGTTGTGAATACATAAGCATTGGTATATAGCTGTCCCCACTGTTACTGTTAAATTCAATTATGATTTCAGCAGATAATGAAAATGTATTTGTTATAATAATAAGAGAAAAGTGCAGTACTTGCAATTAACATTATTAAACCTGTATTTCGCTTTTCGCAATTGGTATTACTTAATAATAACATCGAATTTCTTCATTGCAATAATCGATATTCATCTGCGAGTATTTCAACTTCACAATGTCTGAATAGATTAAGTATTCGTTAATATACAATTATTAACATTTTGTGATCGAATTTTAGGGATATATTATTTAAATTTTTATTTTATTCACGAAATAGTCCTAATAAATGTCACTCGAGGTCTGAGATTTCCCAGATAAATCCACTCGCTTCGCTCGTGGATTTATCGGCAGATCTCAGACCTCTCGTGACATTACTACAGATAAAATATAGTGAAAAGCTGTAGGCTGCATTCTACAATGAAATCAAGTGGTTTTAATTCTAAAGTACTGTTAATCAGCATGATAATACTAAATCATCGCATGGTACCAGATGGAAACAATGTTGTCACATTCTTCAATATATCTGCACAAGAACATAATGTATAAGGAAAGTAATTTCGAATCAACAAACCAGTCGCTCATAAGTCACATCAACAGCTGCTACACGCGACCGACTAATGTGATACGCTCTGCACTGTGAATCTCAACCGCGAATGAAACGAAGCGGCGATGCTGCAGTGTTTTAAACCTGATTCTGAGTCAGCTTCAACCTGTGTTGACGGGGAAGGGGAACTAGAAGGACGACCCCTTCCAGGCAGCGATGTGCTCGGAAAGGAATCTGCTTACGATACATACAGCCATAATATTGACAATTTATTGATAGATTTAATAACTGCCAAATTGTGCAAACGTCGAAAATAGAAGTATCTGAATTTAGTAACAATTTTATTATTTAATGAACACCCATTTCTTAATGAGTGGTAGTAAGAAATAGAAATTTCATGCTTAAATCACACTTAATACATTTTATAAACATTCATATGCACACGTGTTATTTTTTATACTTATTTACATATTTGCATAATTACTGATTTCTACATACAATAATTACATACAACTTGCATAAGCTTGTTTGTAACTTTTCTTATATTGTTAACTGTCATTGTTTGTTTGTTTGTCACTTTTCTTACTCTGTTTTCTTTCATCATCTATTTATTCTTTTTTTTTTTGTATGCTTTGTCTAATGGCAGCCTCTAATTGAGAAAGTTCTGGTAAAAATACATGATGTACAAAGATTTAGACCTATTTATTTATTTATCCATTGATATATATATACTCATTTATCCATCTATTTATTTATCTATCTATCCGTCACTACTTTTAACTTACTTTCTCTTATTCAAGAGCCCTACATCTTTATCCGTGCTTTATTATTCGGCCTAGTTTATCGATTTATTTATCTATTTATATAACGTATATATATTTATTTATCTATGTAAATTTTATTTATTTATTCACTCACTTATTTACTTATCTATTTGTCTATGTATTTATGCATTTATTTATGTATTAATCTATGTATTTATCTATTTATTATTAATTCATTTATTCATTCATTCGCTATTTACTTAAGTTAATTTTTTAACTATTTATTATTAATTCATTTTTTTTTTAATTTCGACCGGCCAGAGGCCGTTTTTCCAAAGTTATCTATTTTTGTTTTCTGTTTGTTTTACCTTTGGTTCCTTTGTTTTTTACTTATACTAATACAATCACAACACCCATGCCCGAGGCGGGACTCGAACCCACAACCCTTCGGACCAAGCGATAGGGACATGCCGTGCCCCTACCGCTTGAGCCATCCGGGCCGGCAAATTTTATTCATTCATTCGCTATTTACTTTATTTATTTACTTATTTATTTATTTATTAAAATGTATCTCTATGTTCACCCATCTCAATTTCTTTGCACATCTATTTATATGTTTACACACATTAATTGTGTGTATGAACACTTAAGTTGTCGTTACACGCCTATCTAGTTAGTATGCACATGCAACTCGTATGTTTACACATCTAATTGGTCTGTTTACACATTACACTTAGGCTACTCTACGAACCAATTCAAGAATCACCCATTCGTCTATTTATGCAACTATTTTATTTGCCAATGTACATATTGGCTTGGCTTGACCTGGGACAGGTCTGTACAGTTAAGCACGCTTTAGCCCATTGTGTGCCCTATATACAGTATGCAGTGATTGTCTAAGTCCTATTGGTGGCCTCAGTGGCATTCGTGAATCTGATATTGACAGGTGAGCCATCCGACCTCAGCCCCTCATAGAGCCAGGCCCCATCTACACAACAGTAGCCTAATAAGCCTCAGTAGCGTGGAGCCCCAAGCTCTTCTTTTATCGGCATCAGAAACCCGTACTACTTCCGGACTTCACCCAACCTTTTTTTAACTATTGCAGGTGATGGACGGAATAAGAAGAGGTGGAGTGTGTTGATCGGATCAGAGAGAAACGTGAGTACCCCGGGAAAAACTTTCTGCAACGTTTCTTTGTCCACCACATATTCCAATACGGCATTGGCCGGGGATCGAACCCGGGCCGCCTAGATGGAAGACCAGCGCGCTAGCTGTTGAGCCACAGACGCAGCAATGTACACATTTCATTTGCTCATTTTATTTATTCGTTTGCCCAATTTCACCCGCTTCAACTGGTCATTTCCCCTCTTCAAACGCTCCTTACCAGCTTCAGTCGCTCATTTTTCCGCTTCCATGACTCGTTTACCCAATTCAGTCGTTCATTTACCCACTTTCAATTTTCAATTATCTATTTCAGTTATTCAGTTACCCATTTTAGTTGCTCATTTTTCCCATTTCAGTTGCGAATTTTAATTGCTTATTTACATAAGTTGCTTATTAATCTTTATTTAAATCAATTGCTTTTCATCTATTTTAATTGTGTAATTACATATTTATCTTGCTTATTCATTTATTTCACTAAGTTGTCTGCTTACTTCAGATTATGAATAATATCTTTATCTATTAAATGAAAGATGAGTGGAACAGAGGAAAATTCTCTCCGGCACCGGAATTTGAACCAGGGTTTTCAGCCCTACGTGCTGAAGTTCTAGCCACTAAGCCACACCGGATTCCCATCCCGATGTCGGATCGAATCCTCTCAGTTTAAGTTCCACTCATCTTTCATCATATCATGACGCAGAATATCTGCACGGAAATATATGTATTCGGCACATCATAATAATATATTTATCTATTAGGCCTAGACATTCATATTTCATTTCTAAGGACGCAGAAGACTCAACACGCTTTCAGTTGTCGTGAACAGTTGCTTCTATAGAAGAACAGGCTTGTCTGAGTAATCCGTAAAAATTGTTGTAAATTTAACACGTAATATATATTTAAATAAAAAAAAAATAAAAAATGTAATATACGTTTTTTTTATTTTCTTTTATTTAAGTATATATTTTATTCACGTATTTACGAATTCATCCACAACCGCTTGGTTCTCATATTGACAATAAATTCCACATTCGTGGTTTGAAAAGGGCTGACAGTTAAAGGAGAAATAAACTGCAATCATTTCCAATGAAAATGAATCTTATTGAAACAAGATCTTCCTCCTGAATTAAAGGTATTTTATCTATTAAAATAGCCTGTATATAACCTACATGGGGTTTATCAAAGTAAGCATGCTTACAATTAATACTGACAAACATTGGACAAAAGCTCAGACGCATCAAACATTGTATCTAGAAAATATTTGTATGAAAATGAAAAAAAAATGTTTGCGACCATCTTCTTCTTCTTCTTCTTCTTGGCTAAGCTCAAAGAACCCTCCCATCGTGTACTAGGCCGTCCGACGGATGGTTTTTTTTTAGTTTGTTATTTAACGACGCTGTATCAACTACGAGATTATTTAGCATCGAGATTGGTGATAGTGAGATGGTATTTGGCCAGATGAGGCCGAGGATTCGCCATACATTACCTAGCATTCACCATACGGTAGGGGAAAACCTCGGAAAAAACCCAACCAGGTAACCTGCCCAAGCGGGGATCGAACCCGCGCCCGAGCGCAACTTCAGACCGGCAGGCAAGTGCCTTAACCGACTGAGCCACGCCGGTGGCTAATGGGTTTCCTGTTGACATGGTATTCTAATAGTTTTCTTGTTAGTCTGGAACTGTTCATTCTAGTTACATGTTCAAAACAGTTATTTTTAATGTTGTCAATTTTGTCGTCCAATTTATATACTTTGAGCTCTTCTCACATTGCGGAATATGCGATCTCTTAAGGAGTGTCCTGACATGTCTCAAAAAGCGCGTTTCAGCTGATTCTATCGTCTTCTGTCTGTACGAGTAGGCCTAGTCAAGTTTTCACATCTGTAAGTTAAAAACGAAACTGCTAATAGGCCTAATTTATAAAATCCTATCATTGTTTCTTTTGTTACCTTGCTTCTCAATGTTCTACTAATAGTTCCGCACATATGTTAGAAACTGCTTATTTTCAGATCTAGGTCCTCTTGCTCGTAAGAAAATAAACAGCCAAGATATTTGAAGATAATGATTTGTTCCATTCTGACATTATTTAAAACTATTTTGGATCTGACTGGGAACTTCCCAATAAAAGCCGTAACTTTAGATTTATTGGTTGAGATTTGCAGATTATAATACTTTATTATTTGTTTCGATTATTGTTATGCTAATTATGTTGTCATTGAGAATATATTTTTAAAATGAAGCACTACAGTTATTTTTAATATTACTTGAAAAAGCTTATTTTTTTACGCAATACCAGCTTTTGGTTTTATACAGAAGCACTGTGGTTACGGTTACTATGGTAACAATTTAATTATTGATACATTTTGTTAGTGCTTGTGTTATGAAAGCAGTTTTATTGATGAAATAAACATAAAACAAAATGTTCGTAAGATAAATTTAGAGATCCTGTTGATGAAAAACAAACTAAATATCGCAATAATATGCTCTTTCAGATTATATTAAAAAAGAAAGTCTCGTTTTAAAATGTATTTTCTGATGTCATATCATGCATAAAAATCGCAAAAATATTTTGTTTCCATAAAAAATATTCCTTCCTAAATGCAAGACTTGACGTGTCTGAGATTTTTTGTCTAAAGGTCCTTTATTGAATTTTAATTGCAATTATGCGTTATTTACGAAAAACCCTGTATTTTTTTATTTATTTTATTGGGTTATTTTACGACGCTCTATCAACATCTAGGTTATTTAGCGTCTGAATGATATGAAGGTGATAATGCCGTGAAATGAGTCCGGGGTCCAGCACCGAAAGTTACCCAGCATTTGCTCGTATTGGGTTGAGGGAAAACCCCGGGAAAAACCTCAATCAGGTAACTTGCCCCGACCGGGATTCGAACCCGGGCCACCTGGGTTCGCAGCCAGACGCGCTGACAGTTACTCCACAGGCGTGGACAAAACCCTGTATATTACAGTGCTTCCAAGACGTTAAGTCCATTGAAACCATGTCTATATGATTATGTCCTCTAATATTTTTGTCCACTTTCATTTATTTCCACATTTTATGTGCGTCCATTTTTTTGGGTCCATGACTTATGTCCACTTTTATTTAAGTCCACTTTCATTTATGTCCACTTTTATGTAAGTCAATTCCTTTTGTACCACTGGAAGATGTACAGGCTGTTTTTATTGCCTTATAGATAATATTGAGCCTGATATAATGGATTTAGCATTGCATATGGAAAGAACTTACATCCGAGGAACACCTGCTCGAGGAAGAAGAAGAGCAATGCCACCTAGATTCGCACCATAAATACACTTATAATCAGGTTCTGGCAGGACAACACCGAACAAAAAGTTAAGGTCTGGCACAACCGCTTTCAGAAACACATCGTCACACATCACGCGTCGGTCTGGAAATTCATGGAATTTATCAAGAAAAACCAAGGGAATAATGAAATTATAATAATCCAATTGCTTGGCGGCCATTTGAATGTGCGACACCCTATTAAAAGATCGTACCTACAAAATTTAATATATATTATTTAATGTACCGAAGCACATATGATATTTCCATGCAGATATTCTGCGTCATCATACGATGAAAGAGTATCTGCATGAAATATCATATGTACTTCGGTACATTAAATAATATATATGATATGCGTAAATCACTTGTGATTTAAGACGGCGCTTATTCCGTCGGATCCCGGCCAACTAGTCACTCATAACGAGTGCACCTCAGCACATGTGTGGACTTCAGTCCTTCGTTCATAGACATCTATGGCGTAGTGCAGAGGGCGGCCACTAGAGAGAACCCAAAAGTTGGAACTTAAAACAGACGATTCTGTCCGACGCCGGGGTGGTATCCGGTGTGGCTTAGTGGATAAAGCATCAGCACGTAGAGCTGAAAACCCGGGTTCAAATCCCGGAGCTGGAGAGAATTTTTCTCCGTTCCATTACTCTTTCATCGTACAAAATTTAAGTCGAGTAGAAGAGATTGTTCGGAATTACAACCACTACAACGAAGAAGGACACATCAGAACTTACCTCAAAGCTATTAGTTATCATCTGAACCTGTATGAAGATGAACAAGCAGAAGAGATTGAATAGGGAATTGAAGTCAATTTGTAGATGGACATACTGTATTGTACAATCATGTAGTGGACATAAAATTTGTGCAATCGGACTAAAATAAAATGGACATATACTTCAATGGACATATATTTATGGACATAGTGTATGGACTTTTATGTAATGGACATAATAAAATGGACGTTAAAATTGCGGTCACTATAAAAAGTACCCAACGTCTGTGTTTCATTACAGTATTATTAGGACATTAAAATGTGGACATAAAATTTGTGCAACTGGACTAAAATAAAGTGGGCATATACTTCATTGGACATATATTTATGGACATAGTGTAATGGACTTTTATGTAATGGACATAATAAAATGAACGTTAAAATTGCGGACACTATAAAAAGGACCTAACGTCTGTGTTTCATTACAGTATTATTAGGACATAAAATTTGTGCAATCGGACTAAAATAAAGTGGACATATACTTCATTGGACATATATTTACGGACATAGTGTAATGGACTTTTATGTAATGGACATAATAAAATGGACGTTAAAATTGCGGACACTATAAAAAGGACCTAACGTCCGTGTTTCATTACTGTATTATTAGGACATAAAAATGTGGACATAAAATTTGTGCAATCGGACTAAAATAAAGTGGACATATACTTCATTGGACATATATTTATGGACATAATAAAATGGACATTAAAATTGCGGACACTATAAAAAGAACCTAACGTCTGTGTTTCATTACAGTATTATTAGGACATAAAAATGTGGACATAAAATTTGTGCAATCGGACTAAAATAAAGTGGATATATATTTCATTGGACATATATTTATGGACATAGTGTAATGGACTTTTACGTAATGGATATAATAAAATGGACGTTAAAATTGCTGACACTATAAAAAGAACCTAACGTCCGTGTTTCATTACAGTATTATTAGGACATAAAAATGTAGACATAAAATGTGTGCAATCGGACTAAAATAAAGTAGACATATACTTCATTGGACATATATTTATGGACATAGTGTAATGGACATAATAAAATGGACGTTAAAATTGCGGACACTATAAAAAGGACCTAACGTCCGTGTTTCATTACAGTATTATTAGGACATAAAAATGTAGACATAAAATTTGTGCAATCGGACTAAAATAAAGTGGACATATACTTCATTGGACATATATTTATGGACATATTGTAATGGACTTTTATGTAATGGACATAATAAAATGGACGTTAAAATTGCGGACACTATAAAAAGGACCTAACGTCTGTGTTTCATTACAGTATTATTAGGACATAAAAATGTGGACATAAAATTTGTGCAATCGGACTAAAATAAAGTGGACATATACTTCATTGGACATAGTGTAATGGACTTTTATGTAATGAACATAATAAAATGGACGTTAAAATTGCGGACACTATAAAAAGGACCTAACGTCCGTGTTTCATTACAGTATTATTAGGACATAAAAATGTAGACATAAAATTTGTGCAATCGGACTAAAATAAAGTAGACATATACTTCATTGGACATATATTTATGGACATAATAAAATGGACGTTAAAATTGTGGACACTATAAAAAGGACCTAACGTCTGTGTTTCATTACAGTATTATTAGGATTTTTGAATACCCGGTCGCCTCCAAGAGAAAGTTCGACAATTGCTGACGTTTTCTGCGCAATCTGTCGTCAAATGAGTTAGTTAACATAATTCGCCGAACTTTCTCGAGATGTCGCATGGTATCTAGCGAACGTGAGAGCAACGGACATTTGCGTTAATACTGCGTGTAATGTGGCTAGACGTCTCGCTACTAATCTATTAATTTTTAATGCCCAGATTTACTTGCTTTCATCGCCACGGCAATTGGTTTAGGCTGGGCGGCGATAGGGAATTCTCTTCGCCAATATGTGCGATTTTAAAAACACTGCGCCTGATTTTAAAATGTGTGCATTTCTATGTAAGATTATGTCAAAGCACATATTGCCACGCAGACTTTTTTTTTCAGAGCTTGAAACAAATTTCGAATTATATGCTCCTATTAAGAAAATGATGTTATTCAAATGCAAATTTCAACGCTTGAAACAAATTTCGAATTATATGCTCCTATTAAGAAAATGATGTTATTCAAATGCAAATTTCAACGTATTAGTCATATAGTTCCAAAACGTGCCTTAACCACTTTTGATGTTTTTTCACAAATCAACAAAAACATTTTTCTCATTTTTAAGTTAAAATAAAAATTGTTTCGCCCTTTAAAATAAATATTATATATATATATATATATATATATATATATATATATATATATATATATATATATACATATATATATATATATATATATATATATATATATATATATATAGGTCAGGAATAGAACCTCAGTAGGTTAATTTGTTCGGTAAGGTTTTTATTTAAATGTTAAAATTAGAGAAGACAAGTTTTGGAACTATACCTAGGATAAGACAAGTTTTGAAAACAACATAGTTGGATAAGGCATGATTTTGAACAACACAATAATTTCCAATGTAAATTGGACTGTGCCGGTACTATTTCGCATTGTCTAATGAGGCGATATTAGCGATCCTAGTGGTTAGCAACTATCTATGGATGCATATTTACTACGTATTGAGCTTCGTGACTATATATACTAGACTGTGGTGAGACCATGATCTATGGCAGTGATGTCAAAGCAAGCGCATTTGTCTGACCTTGACGTCGTGAGCGGGCAGCAAGCGTTAAGAATGGAAAGAGGGAGGGTTGTGTATATGAATAAGCAACCTGTTAGATTAAGAAAACAGTGGTGGACAAACTTCAAACGGAACGTTAAATTTTATGTCGTTATTTTTATATGGCTTCTTTCTGTTTAATATTATCCATATTGTCTGTAAAACAAAAGTACTAACACTGATTTCCTAATATTGCACTTGTGTTTTAAATCTTAATAACATAAGAGAGAGCTAAGAAGGAATATTCACTTAACTTCCATATTAGTATAATATTATACTGTATTAAGTGGATGAAACACATCATTCATAAAGAAAGTGATATTCCAAAGAAAGATATTGAGGATGACATGACAAGTTGGAATTTATATTGATGTTATCTTTAGCTTTACAAAAGTAATCAATAAACTAATTAAAACAATATTACAGTACAAAGCAAAGTTACCTAGGTACTGTATCTGTTTTAAGTGTAACTAATATTACGTAACAAAACTCTTATCGCATTATGGTTTTAAGGTGATATTTGTGAGCAACTTCCTATCATCAGAATATTAAATTATTTTCTCGAAAGCTGCTGAAGCTATAGAGCTGACATTTTTACAACACATGGGCACGTATCTTTTGCTTATGATGTAATAGTAGTTCCTTTGTTAATTCATTTCCTTACAAACAATTTCCATGCGAATATTTTCAAAATTTTCAATACACTATGTTCAGTAATACGTATATACGGTATATTAGATTTAAGAAAACATTCTGTAAGGCTACTAAATAAATAGGCCTATACCTGAAAATTTCACTTTTCTATACGAAAAGTTGAGAAAATGTTTCTTTTGAAAAAAAATCAAACTTGTGAAAAATGAGCATTGAAATTAAAACTTACATTCTTATAATGCACTTATACTTCTCAGGCAAATCTAAAAATTAACATGGATACAGTTTTAATAAGTTCTCTTTCCTTTATCTATTGAATCGGTGCTGGCCATCCCTGAATATAGCTCGACCAAGCGGCATATACCACTTCTTTCGTCTGTCTCTTTCCTTTCCGCTGTAAAGCGCTCAGGTTCTCCTGGGCTCTAAAGCGCGCGCTTGCTCCTGTGGGCATCAATTGACATGCCTGATCTAGGGTGAGACGCACTTCACAGGCCCTGGCCGAAGGAGAGCATCAGGGGGGAAGCTGGGAGTGTGGATGTAATGGAACTGATAAGAGGTGTTGACAGGCTAAACGTCTGACCATTCAGCTACCGCAGGGGTTAATACAAGTACAGTAATTCGTTAATGTTTTTAAGCTTGTACTGTAGACGTTATCAGCTCGGAAGCTAGCGAATAGGGGCATGGTTTCAAGTAGTTTTGGAGTGACAGTTGATACACTCCTTTTGCAGTTTCCAGAGAGTCAGTGAGGTGAGTCCAGTATAAGAAAAAGATAGAACTATGAGAAGCAATCATGAGAAAGGGGAGGAAATGTGAGAGACGGAGAGGAGGGTAAGGAAGAGAAGGGACGAGAAGAATGAGGAAGGCGGAGACGACATAGAGGCGGTAGTCGGAAGGGATGAAGTATTTCGAAAAATGGAGACGAAAAGGATGAGGGAGACTAGGAGAAGGGTGAGAGAGATATGAAGATGGTGAAAGAAGGGTGTAGTAGACGAGAAAATGGACTGAAAGGAAAGCGCGGAAAAGGGAAACAAGAAAAAAATTATAGAAATGAGAACCGAAGGCAAAAGAAGGAAAGTGAAATCTAGGAGAATGAGAAAGGAAATAAGAGTGAAAAAGTGCGAGGAAATGTAGATCAAAATGAAAAGTGAAGAAAAAATAAAGTACACGAAACAAAACATATGATAAATATGTAAGGAAACAAGGAGAATGATAATACAGAAAGAAAGAGAAAAGGAATTGAAAGAGGGCCAAGGGGAAGAAGAACAGGAGATAGTGGTCAGGAGAAAAGAGAATACAAAGTAAAAGAAGAGCACAAAAAGAGAGGATTTATAAAATGAAGAATGTAGCATGTGAGTAGTTCAAATGTTCGGTTTTGTTTGGAAAGCCTACATAAGAGCATATGATGAAAAATGAGTGGAACGAAGAAAAATTCTTTCCGGCACCGGGATTTGAACCCGGGTTTTCAGCTCTACGTGCTGACGCTTTATTCACTAAGCCACACCGGATTCCCCTCCCGATGTCGGATCGAATCCTCTCGTTTTAAGTTCCACCCCTTGGGTTCCCTCTAATGGCCTACCCTCATGCACTGTGTCATAGATGTATGACAGTAGGCCAATGTCCACACATGTGCAGAGGTGCACTCGTTGTGAGTGACTACATGAGTTTACTACATAAAAGCATTAAAATTGGCCATCCAAGGGAGCAGATAGGCCTACTTACCTATTAAATGCAAACAATGCAGAGCAAAGCTACACAAGATAATTAATTTTTAGAACTAATCTCGACATGTGAACTGACAAGACAGAAATTAGTGCGTGTTCGGTAATATGACTTTCTTCACTCCTGGCAGGCAACTCTCAATTTACGTGGGGTTCAACACTTTCTACAACTTTACCAATTAACTGCTCTTTATTGAAGTGTCTAATTGAGTAACATAGTTGTTAAACTGTTAAGTGACTTTGTGTTTCAAGATTAGATCAAGGGGAGAAATAACTCAATGTACAAATATTTTCATAACAAAACGTGGTAACAATTGACTCAGCGACACATTTCATTTGTTTCTTTGGCTCTTTCTCATACATCAATATCTTGTAAATGTATTTTATAGGGATTTAGTTTTTTTATTGGGTTATTTTACGACGCTGTATCAACATCTAGATTATTTAGCGTCTGAATGAAATGAAGGTGATAATGCCGGTGAAGTGAGTCCGGGGTCCAGCACCGAAAGTTACCCAGCATTTGCTCGTATTGGGTTGAGGGAAAACCCCGGAAAAACCTCAATCAGGTAACTTGCCCCGACCGGGATTCGAACCTGGGCCACCTGGTTTCGCGGCCAGACGCGCTGACCGTTACTCCACAGGTGTGGACTTTTATAGGGAGATCCAACGAAAAGTGAAATGTGTCGGATTTGTGATTGTTTGTCTCATATAATATATAGCTAGAGCATGCTATCAAATTAATAATTGAACTAAATGAATCACGAATTGCAGAAACAGCATATGTCACTATTTGTGGCGAAATGAGTTTATTCCAGTTTCATGGACTGTTGATACAGGGCTATCATTCCATACAGAAACCACATGTCAGTATAGTCGTCTCACATTTGGGGACCTGTGAAATCCTGGAAACGCGCAGAAACTCGTGTCAAAGACATGTGCCGACACATCGGTTCCAATTCCAGACGGCAGACCTCTACGACACAAGGATACAAAAATTGACCCAACTGAATGAAAAATGTCTCAATTCTGGAGGTGAATACGTTGAAAAATAACTCAACAATAAATAATTATTGCTATATGTTCCAATAAAACTTTCCATGAAATTTTGTTCTCTTTCAACGGCACCAGGGAAACTTATTTTTTACGCCCTCGTAATTACGCTCGAGTGGCGAAATTTGTGTAAGCACTTCTTTTGACATGATGGAAGAAAAAATATTAATTTTTTTAACTGCCCCCATGAGAATGTTTGCTTGTAAGTACAAAGGAGAATACCATATTTACATTATTCATTGGCATATCCATACAAAATCGTG
Organism: Periplaneta americana; assembly: GCF_040183065.1. Taxonomy (NCBI): domain Eukaryota; kingdom Metazoa; phylum Arthropoda; class Insecta; order Blattodea; family Blattidae; genus Periplaneta; species Periplaneta americana. The sequence continues at coordinate 42,784,368 of NC_091117.1, read as the reverse complement.
CCAATTCAAAGAGAGAAGCTTGACGATATACGCAAACTAATGCGTTACATACCACATGAATATCAAGAATTTTACAATAATATACTTCAGTGGCCTACTTATTGTGGAAAAATAAGTTCATTTATATATATGCTGAACTTATGTATTAAGTACGCTGTAGGCCATTCATATATTATATCCCTAATTCGACAAATAAACTTCAGTTGAACTGAAATTATTATACTACAATTTTGATTCCTTGCAGAAACAGCACATTTCAATCTAATATAGGCTATATTGATTTATTTCTTTAACAATTCATTAGATTGCAATAAATTTGGTATAAAACGACACATCTATTAGGCTTCTGTCTGAAGAAGTCAGTACTATAACCAATGATGTGGTCTACCACCAGTAATACCGTTTTTTCTTTTTTTGTCTCTAATGAAAAATTTAGTTTTCATGACATGTGCTGTGTCTGCAATCCCCGATTCAAGTAATGGGATAATAAATTAAATTAAATTAAATTAATCAATAATAAAGGAATATACGAAATTAATAAACAAAACGCAGCATAACCTCAGGCCTACTTATAACTGGTCCACAATAAATCGGTCGTTGGATTTCATGGTATTTACGTGGCATTTCTTAAAAATCTCAAGTAGAAACAAAAATAGTCATTAGAATAGCTTAGACTAGAGCTCTCATTTTAAAGCGCTAAAGACAGTAATAACAACCTATATACATTTCAATCAAAATAAATCAATTTAAATTTACTGTGCTGTAGGCCTATATGAATCATGGATACGGTGCAAGTCTTCACGAAAAATAAAAAATTAAATACAAACTGCAGAATTAGATTATAACAACACTAAGGGGATGAATAAAACTGTATAATATGGAAACCTGTTCCTTCGAGGTTATGCTCAGGCATGAGTTCGAATCTCGCTTAGGTTGAAGACCTATGGTCCGTCCCAGGAATCTGTGGAGTAGAAAGACGAAACAAGACTTCTGCGCAAGTGGTATGTGGGAGGGCTAGGGCCAATGACCGCTCTGGGAGGAGCTGTTGGTTGGACGAATTGAGCAATCACTTACATGGAGAGGATCATTTCTATCTAAACTCTACTCTACCTTCTACTACGAAGCATCTTACCCCTTAGCGGCCTCGAGCTGATGCTACCCGCAATACACTCCGGCACAGATAGACTCCACCCCCATATGCGTGAAGTTATTCTACAGATTCCTGGGACGGAACATAGTTTGATATTTTCCTACATTTTCTCCAACTGTAAAGTGAATTTAATGTAATTCTATTATATATCCTCCGACTCATGTCCTCATGATCAATTCTACCAGCACTAAACAACCGCACGATTTATACAGCGTCAATAAGTAACCGATTTAAAATGGACGAAAATAGGTCTATACACTACGAAATAATATGCCCTACATACTTCATTTATTCAATCTTTCCTATTTTCCGCCTTCCTCTTAGCCTCCGCATAGGATCCATATCTTACAATTAATGTCGTCTGTCATCTGATATCTTCTTCTGCCCCGAACTTTTCTCCATTTCACCATTCCTTCCAGTGAATCTTTCAAAAGGCAGTTTCTTCTCAGCCAGTGACCCAACCAATTCCTGTTTTCTTTCTAATCAGTTTCAGCATCTTTTTTCTTCGCCCACTCTTTCCAACACAGCTTCATTTCTTATTCTGTATGTCCATTTCATACGCTCCATGTCACACTCCACACAAAGAACTTTACTAGTCTCTTCTTTAGTTCTTTTTTCTAGAAGTCCGCAGATGATGCTCCTTTTTGACGAAGAGAAAATGTTGACGATGAAAATATCTATCGTCATGGTAAAAATGTTAACGCTGAAAATACTGATGATGAAAATTATAACGACAATAGTGAAAATTGTGAGGGTGCTAGGAACAATAGACTGTATCAATACTATTTCGCATTGTCTGTAATGAGGCGATATTAGCGATCCTAGTGGTTAGCAACTATCTATGGATGCATATTTACTACGTATTGAGCTTCGTGACTGTATATACTAGACTGTGGTATTACTCGACCAAGGCGAGTGGAGCCGCGGGCGTAATGTGAACTATCGCGATGACGTATTACGAACGCAGGAGCCGTACAAGTGGCGCTGCGGACTGCAGGACTCCGCTGGCCTCGAGGGAGTAATAACGGCTGTGGTAGTGGTGACGACTATGATGATGTAGTAATGCTTTGTCTGCTGTTACAGAGTTGCAGTTGGGCGTTGGTTCGATTACCGCTTGGACTGATTGCCTATGGTGCGTCCCAGGAATCTGTAGAGTAACTTGGCGCATATGGGGGGGGGGGCAGGAGTCTATCTGCGCTGGAGTGTACTGCGGGCAGTATCAGCTCGAAGCCGCTATGGGGTACGATACTCGTGGTAGAGAGTTCAGATAGAAATTATTTCCTTCCTACAAGCGATTGGTAGCTTCGTTCATCCAATGCCTCCCCCCAGAGCAGTCATTTGTCCTAGCCCTCCCACATACAACTTGCGCAGAGATCTTATTTCGTCTTTCTACTCTACAGATTCCTGGGACGAACATAGTTGAGTTTTTCCGAGGTTTTCCCCAACTTATAAGGCGAAAGTCAAGTATTCCATGGCGAATCCTCGCCTTCATCTCGCCAAATACCATCTCTCCATCGAGGCTATGTAATCTAGTAGTTGGTACAGTGTCGTTAAATAACTAATTGTGAAAAATTAATGATTATGGTGAGAATGCCGATGATGAAAGTGAAGGTGAAAATGTTTCGATGGTAGTGAAGGTGTTAATACTTAATATTATGATAATGAAATAATGAAAATGGTAACACAAAAAAAATGAGTGATGAAAATAATGATGAATAGAACATTGAAAATGTATAGGTAGCAATAATTTCACAGTTAACCATTAACTATTATCCTTCACCCTCACAAAATATATTCGGTTACCTATTCAGAAATGCAATGTCATAATTTACATATAAATCACTTCTTACTAAAACAGCATTCTGAGCGCTAACATTTCCTTGGGATAGGTATGTGTCAGACACTAGAGAAAATGCAAGTGTTGGTTATTAAAACGAGAGACTAGTTTATAGTCACGAAACGAACATTTCTTGTTAGAGAAAGTAAAGAAGGCAGGTTAGTCCCCCGAATTTAACTTTCTCATTTACCGTCTATTTGTCTCTTACTGAAGGACACCTTCTCTACAGATGTTAGTATATTAAAAGAATAGCACCTCTATGCAACGACGGTCTTCCACATTTATTCATGGTCACTGTCGGCAAATGATCCTAGAAAAATGCGGATATGGTGACGGACATGATGAAAGGTTAATTCACTTATCAAAATAGGCTAGTACACTTTAAAGAACACAATGGTGACTTAATTCAAGATCCTATACTGATGCTTAATTTCCAATGTAAACCTGCTATTTCATATTAAAAAAGTGTCCCTGACACATCCTTTCTACTATACATCCTGTGCATTCCGAAACCATCAAAGCTATCAAGAGTTTTTTATATTTGTTAAAGAAATTAACGACTTGCGTTTCTCAAAATTATTTAAGACTAGCCGTACCCGTGCGCTCTGCTGCACCTGTTATAAATAAATATAAAGTAATTACATAATTAAAATAGGACATTTGATCCAGGGAACATTCGTATTTGATAGAAGGATAAATCGTTTAATATGTTACTTAATTTAAATTGTATTTAAATAATTAAAATGCGGTCATTTTGGTCCAGAGAGCAATCATTTGGTGCAATGACAATTCCTTTAACATGTTTCTTAATTGTTATTACATGCAACCATAGTTTAATGAAGATTGACATATCATTCAGTTTTAATGTGTATACTTTATATTACTTGCTATATGTTTCAGAAGTTACTGTAATAACATTGTAGAATTATGTCCATCTAGAGAAACTACACTTTCCAATGGTGAAATAATAATTAAACAATTAATTAGCTTCCGATATTACATCATACAAACACAGAAACATTCTCTTAGGCTATGTTTAATAGCTTTCGATTGTTGTTGTCCAAGGCCCCTTATAGACGAAGTCATTTGTTTTTATTTCAGTACAGCGCCTTAGATGGCGTTGTTATTGTAATTTTAAAACTCATTTATCTCATTAAATATCAGTCCTATCAAAATTTTGTATAGAATAAAACTTATCGGACATTATTTTTAAAGAAACTTTTGTTATGTAATATTTTTCATGAAAATCAATAATAAGCGAGATATTCCGATTTATTTAATTCAGGCACCCTTATAACCCCCTTTTAATTAAAGTATTTTGAATGCTATATAGCCTAAAATCTAAGTTACAACGAACTTAATTTATATTCCAATTTTCATATAAATCAGTTCAGCCATTATCGCGTGAAAAGGTAACAAACATACAGACAGACAGACAAAAATTTCAAAAAAGCGATTTTCGGTTTCAGGATGGTTAATTATACATGTTAACACCAATTATTTTTGGAAAATCGAACATTACCAGAAAAAGTTTGGCTACAGATTTATTATTACTATAGATGTGCCTACTTTTCTTTCTTTCAGTCGATAATCCGATATGCCCTAATTTTCTGGGGAAATGGAACCAAAATTGGAAGCGTCTTGATTTTACAAAAGAAAGGCATTAGAATTTTATGTAAATCAAACTATCTGGAACATTGTCGGCCACTTTTCAGACAATCACGAATTTTAACAATCATAAATTTGCATATATATGATCTAGTACTTTACACTCGAAAAAATATCGACAATTACTCATTAGTGGCCAATATACATGAACATGAAATTAGAAACAGTGAACAAATTAATATTCCATATTGTAGATTACACAAGAGCAACACAAACTTTTTAATTATGGGGATGAAATTATATAATAAGCTCCCAAGTCAATATTATAAATTACCAATCAATAGCTTCAAAACTAGATTTTACAATTGATTATTAAATAATCCTTTTTATTCTGTTGCTGAGTTTTTCAACACAAATTTGTATAAAATTGTATTTTAATAAATAAGTTTAATTGCAATTTAGTTAGTTTTCTTTAATTTAAAAGTTTCAAATTATTTCACGTTTTCATTGCATTATTTAAATTTTACTGTTTCTTTTATTAGTGTTTTTTAAAATGTATTCTGACGGAGCCTAAAACTGTATGTCTAATGGCCAAATAAATTGAATTGAATTGAGTTTCTTATGTTATAGGCCTAAGCAGAGATCGGATTCTTAGTCCCTGATCTCTGAAGTTGAGTACGGAATTGTGTAATGAGTAGAGCCCGAATGTTTAAGCATTCATAACAGTTAAAATAGGCAGTCAAAAAATAGGTAATAAAAACGTAAAAAAAAAGGCACAATAATCTTTGAAAAAGGCATTATACAGTTTAAAAATGCATAACTCACATAGGGTATTTACTTCTTAGGTGACATGTTGACTTATAAAATATTTTTTTTTCGTTGATTAACTGTCTTTTCACAAACCTTACATAACAAAATTGTTCCATCGGCTGAAAACACATGGGACACCAAATTCACTAACGTAAGCATGAAGTTTACTTTTCAATGGTTTGTTGAATTTAGGCATTCTAGCTAACCGATCTTATATTTTCTGTCACTCGATAATAACTGACTGTCCCTCGTTCAAATTTCTTTCTCCTACAATAATAAACACGTGTAGCACAAAATTATAACAGAAAGATTTGAAAGTATGAAACCAAGCAACTGAAAGTGCTACGTGACAAGTTCTATGAGAACGGGCTTAATATTTAAAATTATAAAGCTGATTGTTGGTATCGTGAAGACATGACAATATTATATTTGTAACTGTGGATTGTCGATCATTATTCATATTAAGTACATCAATAGTATTAAAGCACGAATTATTAGCAGATTAAGTACCGAAATAAATTACTTTAACTTTACTAACAATAATAAATAAGTCATTGTTTAAAATATTTAAATTTCATACACATTACATTATAATAATTAAAAAATTTAAATAAACAAGAAATATTCCTTTAAAATGACAAAAAAAAGACATTTATTAATAAGAAACGCTTTGAAAAGGCAAAATAAAAATTGGCCCTATCACTTTGATTTACTCCAAATCACATTTATATCTATGCAAATAATGATTTACTTCCACCCAGTAAAAAAAAAAGGGCATTTTGCCAAACATCCGAGCTCTACTTATTATATCACTTCTCTCCTATTCTTTCTAACCTTATACTGAAAATATCCGTTGTGTACATCATCGGACATATAAGCAAGTATGCAACAAAATGCATACGCCTACTTTCATTTTAATATGAAATTCTGTGTAATCAAAGGAATTATTTGAGAAATGTATTAAATCCTCATGGAACCACTTCCACAGTCAGTACAAAACCTCCAAACAAATGTTTTCCTTTCACATACTCCGTACGATAAAAGTTCATTTGTTAAATTGCCTCAACTATTTTTAGTACATCTCAAACACCTCAAGCGAAAGTCGAAATTGAATTGGCCAACATCTTGGATAGGACAAACGTATTGCAATATTATGTAATAATTTACACAAAATTATAAGCTATATAGATTTGTTATGCTAGAAATGTAATTGTGGTGAAATGTTAAACTTATAAGTAAAGATTTTTTTTTTCAAAATTAACATAGCGAAAAGGATTATTAATTTTATTTACTAATTAACAATAGTTATAAATTATTCCAATTGTAATTTTATATAATAAACTAATTGAAAAATGCCCAAATTTTGAAAATTTTAGTATCAGAAATTTCAAAAATAGCGTTAGGTATTTAATTTTTAAAGAATATTTGTATGATTTAAATTGTTAAAATTTATTTTGTATTTTTAAAGTTAATTTATTCCTATAATTTTTTTCCTTGGCCCACTTTGTGTCAAATGAGGGGCTCACAAGCAGAGTGGACCAAGTCCATCAGTGGTCAGTTTGTGGATTAATACAATCTCGGATGAAGAAAACTTAGATTTATTCATTGCCGTAACAAAGTCCATAACTCATTTGTTACTCCACAGAGGGCAGCATTTCCTGTGGAAGGTGTAGGTTGCTAAGCGTGAGCCAGGAACTTTAAAACTCAATTTCTCAAAATTATTCCAGAAGGACTTGGTCCACTCTGGTTGTGAACCCCTCAAATAATTATCTTTGTTTGTGTTAAGTATGTGTTTAGATAACTCCCTGAGCACGAGGATTTACTACTTCAGGGAAGAATTAAGACTGTATTTTTGTACATGTTATTTACTAACAATAACAATAAACAATAAATATTAACGTAACATATTACAAACATATACACAACCTTGTTTCAATTACCTACATAATTTTTTGTTTACTTTTTCTTCTTTCTCATATTTATATTTCAATATTGAATCCCCGAAGAGTAACCGAAATTGGTAAAATATGTATATAAAAATACGTAATGAATAATAATAATAATAATAATAATAATAATAATAATAATAATAATAATAGACCCTAATGGTAAAATAGTAATAAAATAAACGTGTACTTCATGTGGTACAAAATTATGGTTTAAGCTCATATCTTTGTAGTCTATTCCGAGCACTATAGCAAGCCGATTTACGAGACAAAATATGGCGACAACTAATAAACATCACTACTTTGGTATCAAATTTATAATTGGGTGACATCCGATTTAATTTTGGTTTAGAATGGAGAGCAAATTTACAAGTTCATAGGTTATTGTTACAGTTTATTTCAAATATATTGTAAATTATATTTCATTTAACAATGCTCGCAACTGCCGAGGTTATATCAGCATTGCCGGTTTTCCGGAATTTTGTCCCGCAGGAGTTCTCTTACATGCCAGTAAATCTACTGACATGAGCCTGTCGCATTTAAGCACACTTAAATGCCATCAACTTGGGCCGGGATCGAACCCGCAACCTCGGGCACTTTATCGACTGCGCCATTCAAGCCGGCGTCAAATATATTAACTAAACTGTGATTTTAATAGAAATACATTCCACAATATGCACTGATCCCACTGATAGTCTTCTGTAACTGCAGAATAAATATATTCGATGAAAATTTTTATGCATTTCAACATACACAGACATGAAGTAGGTACGCTTCACGGAATTGGAGTATAAACTTTGAAACGTATGAATTTATCTTGGTGCTAGATATGGGTAACATCAATGGAAACGACTGCATGTAAGATACAACAAACTCTATGATATTCTTGCACAGTCGAAATAATTCTTCTCAAATTTACTAACGATTGATCGATTTCAAGAAGGCTGAATCCGGAATTAATCCTTACACTCAAGCAGAACGAAATGATAACAGGACACATAAATCTACAAGAAATATAATAATAATAATAATAATAATAATAATAATAATAATAATAATAATAATAATGCCGTAAGGCCTCCTCTTCCACTCAACCAGCAAAAAGTATACATACATATGTATGAACTTACAAGCTACAACAATGCAACAATTTGATTTAGATAAGAGTTACATGCATAACAGATTTATTTATGAATTAAACAGCAAAATACTATGAACTATTAATTAAACAATTAAATACAAACTGTGTACCAGAATTAAGCTAGAATACATAGAATGTTAATACATTTCAAATAATGTTAGATAATAGAAAGATATTATGAGACAATTTTGAAAATACAGCGCCATCAGGATGCATGTCTAAAGAAAGAAGTAACAATGTAGATAGTGGTAGTTTAATGAAGGAGGCGGTTTCCTGTTCTAAAGTTAGGCCTAAGAACAACTGCTGAGAACGCTATGAATAACTTGTAACTATGGCAAGAGTTAAGGCCCATTCACAATGAAAATTAAACATAACCGTAACATAAACACAGAAGTTTGCGCCCAGGCTACCAAATGGGATCATTCACAATGATTCACATAAGCATTGACATAAACATTACCGTAAGACGTTAACGTGAAAGTTTGCAAACTCCAAACTTTCATGCTTATGCTTACGTGATTTGCAAACAGAACACAATCGTGGAGCGCTGAAGTATACGACAGAATATGAGGAAATTGCGTCGTTATGTTTCCATGGTTACCAAGTATGTTTGCGGTTATGTTTATGTTCCCATCGTGAATGATGGTATGACTTCTTGATTTTTACCGCAACGTTTATATTCTTAAGTTAACGCTTACGTTAAGTTTAATTTTCATTGTGAATGAGCCTTTACGAAGCTGTTCATCTTATCGTCGATTTGATTCTTTCTATATTTTCTTCTGAAAATGTCATAAAAGAATTTTAACCGTTTTACATTTATTTTATTTACATTTGAAAATCTGTTGAATTCGTTCACAAATCTTTCCCATGTCTTATTTGTTAACGTTACTCCATGTGTCTCCTTGTTTTTAATTATGTCAACATATTTAGGATGAATATCAAGAACTAAGGACTTTTCAATGTTCGTAAAATTACTGCCTTTGTCCATTTGTCGTCATTGATTCCTCATGCCAAACAAAACACAGTCTGCCGTGATCGTATCTAGACAATCAAATTCTCGATTTCGAAGCCATGGTCATATGAGAAATATAACATGCATGATACAAGTATGTAATCCCCACGTTAGTAAACTCATGTTAATTTTAAAGAAACGAGATTGGTGAAACGGTCAACTTTTAAAGATCTCGTTAAGAATAAACGACGCGTTTATTGATGAGTCATTAAGTGCTGTTTTAAACAAGCTTGGTGAAACCTCCACAAGATCACAAAGTCTTCCCTCTGATCTATCTACAAATTTCAGAAGCATCTTCATGTCACATTGGACAGCCCTGTTGTTTATACCTAAAGCAGTTCCGCTCTTTCCTGAAGGTCTTCTACAACATGACGTCGAAACAGCGTTCCCGCTACAACGAACAGCTGATCGCTGACAACACACGCTTTCTTTGTATGCCAACACTCGGGAGTTCCTGCCAGTTCATTCTCCATGTAATTAATTGTAGCTTTATGAAGGAATGTGATGCAATGTTCGCTAACGTCCATACCAGAACTACTGGAGCGAATCGTGAATACGAGAGGTGAAATTAGACTTGAAACAAACTAAATAGAAATTTTAGGAGTACCTAGTACAATAAAAAATAAATACATCTAATTCTTAACAAGTGTCAATATTTACATTATCTTAAATGCTGATATAATAGTACATTATGCAACGAGCCTATAATGATAGTAATTAAGAAGCGAGTGTGGATGTTTATGAAACGAGCGCAAGCGAGTTTCATAATTTTCATACGAGCTTCTTAATTACCATTATAGGCAAGTATCATACGACTTTTTATGCTCTACCATATTTCTAACTTCAAATTATTCATTTTATTTGTATCTGACCTTGAGCAATACCTCGTAAATTGTGAGATGTGCGCAGACGCGAAAGTATTGATTTTTTCCGAGGAACAGATGTCCACATTGACCTTGATAGCCCATAAGAACCTACAGAATAAACTAAATATTAACTTTGATATAACACTGAAATTGAATTAGACATTGAAAAACGAGATGACAAATTGAATTTATTTGAGTATTATTTACAATGAACGCTAATTATTATAGTAACAGAACATAACCTTCTGCGACAGTATTGGATTTCCAGCCTCCGTGACTTTTCGCTAATTCTCTTTCGATTGCATATCCGAGAATAATCGATACTTGCGGTTTTATAACGGTACAAAGCTGACTTGTCATTGGCTGAACACCTGTAAGCTGAGTTGTCATTGGCTGAACACCTGTAAGCTGAGTTGTCATTGGCTGAACACCTGTACTTTAATGAGTAGGTGTACTTTAATGACATGCATTAAAGGACTGCTACCAGGTGTATAATTACTACATTTCGGCAGGGTCGAGCATAAAATAAAAAATGTAATCGGAAATCCTGCGATTCTCGAGTGAACATTTCTAGAATCCCTCAGTAATGCCCTCCATAACAGAAACATGTCAATAAAGAAAAACAAGTACAGAGCGATAACCAGAAAATACAGGAGCATCATTTTATTTTTCCTTCAATTTTTATTATACCCGAGTTTTTTAATGTACTTCACTCCCACCCTCTCTACTAGTAAACTTCCAATCGTCCTTCACACAGAACCAAGGCCGCGTATGCAGTCAATGTCGCCTTACGGTTGCAGTAAACAGTACTGAGTTAGTCAGTATAGTACGTTCCAGAAATATGTTCGCGTTTTCCAGTGACGAAAAGCTTTCAATATTGAATCATATTTTCGCATAGGTACTGTCGTCCGTTTGCCTACGTCGCATCCCGGTTTCCCCCACCCGCTTCTGCTTCTGCTTCTGAAGAGACCGGTTCCATGGCAGGAACAAATCTGATTGAACAAATTTCATATGAAACGATGTGAATGCCGCGATGGTTTTACAAGAAGTCCAGGAAATTAGACAAAATTCGGGATATGGAACATGCAGTGTGAATCAAATTGAAAGTGACAGCAGATGGGTTACTCAACAGTGTGGCGTATTCTCAGAAATTGGTTTATACGTGAACAAACCCCACTGATTTACGAACAAAACTGTATTTATAAATATACTTCTCAACAAAGAAGACTTACAAATCTTTCGTCATTTTTAATAATCCTATATATTAAAATGGCTATGTATTAATATAAAAACATTATTAATTACTTTCAACTAAATTTAATTAACAAATCTTTCTGTCATGTCATTACAGACTGTCATGGAGACAAAGATTACCAAACAATTTCAACTGGAAAACATTTGTGCAAATTATACGCACATATTACTGACTTGCTTACAAATAGCATTTAGAAAACCTGGAGATTCATTGCCGCCCTCACATAACCCCGCCATCGGTCCCTATCCCGAGAAAGATTAATCCAATCCCTACAATCATATCCCACCTAACTCAAATCCATTTTAATATTATCCTATATACGTATCGGCCTCCCCGAAGATCTTTTTCCCTCAGGTCGCCCAACTAACACACTATATACATATATACATATATATATATATATATATATATATATATATATATATATGGATTCGCCCATACGTGTTACGTGCTACATGCTCTGCCCATCTCAAAATCTGGATTTAATGTTCCTAATTATGTCAGGTAAAGAATAAAATGAGTGCAGTTCTGCGTTGTGTAACTTTCTCCATTCTCCTGTAACTTCATTCCTCTTAGCCCCGAATATTTTCCTAAGCATCTTATTCTCAAACACTCTTAACCTCTGTTCTCTCTCGAAGTGAGAGTCGAAGTTTCACAACTATACAGAACAACCGGTAATATAACTTTTACAAATTCTAACTTTCAGCTTTTTTGAGAGCAGACTTGATGACAAGAGCTTCTCAACCGAATAATAACAGGCATTTTCCATATTTATTCTGCGTTTAATTTACTCTCCAGTATCATTTATATTTGTTACTGTTGCTCCAATATATTTGAATTTTTCCACCTCTTCTAAAGATAAATTTCTAATTTTTGTATTTCCATTTCGTACAATATTCTGGTCACGAGACATAATCATATACTTTGTCTTTTCAGGATTTACTTCCAAAATTGTCTCTTTACTTATTTCATGTAAAATTGCCGTGTTTTCCCTAATCGTTTGTGGATTTTCACCCAACACATTCAGGTCATCCGCACAGACAAGCAGCTGATGTAACCCGTTCAATTCCAAACCCTCTCTGTTATTCTGGACTTTATGATGTGAAATTATTTCAGTAGGCCTGCAGTGTAAAAATCAGTCTCTGTTGAGGTTTTCACGTGTGAGAGTTCGTTTGTGTAATGCCTCAATATAAGTAAGCGTAAATTGGTGGAATTAACCATTGATGGAAGAAAGAAGTTATTGATCGTTTGCATTATGGTGTTAGTTGTAGAAAAATTGCAGTAATGTTTGGAATTTTTACATCAGAATTTTCAAACATTAGCAATAATAGGACCTGAATATTAAGTGCATAGAAACAAAATTGCAGTGGGGAAAGAAAAATAGGTCCTAAATCTGTTAATGACGAACTGAATGACGAAGTGTTTGAATACTGCAGTTCCTTAACATTATGTAAGCTACAGTAATTTCCTTTCCATTGCATGCTAAAAAAAAATTGCTACTTCCCTTTATCTTGTACACTTCATTAAGTTGGACAATTTTTATTGAAATATTCGTGTCCAGGTTAGAGAGACTTCACTGTATTTGAAGGAAAATTTTACAAAACATATTTTGAGCAACTAAGGACCTATTACTGGGTGAGTAGACTTCTATAAGATGCATAAATTTATGATTAATTTAAAGAGAAAGACGTAGTAGCAAATAATAAAGTCATGTGCTTGAAGGGGTTAGGTATAGCTTACTGCTGTAAATTTTTTTGAAATATTCAACATTTTTTTCCTCCATTACTGTATCTTGTACAATAGTGAAAATTGGTATGTGTAAAACACTGTCCTTGAAAAAAAATATTTTTACGATTTAAAAAAATGATTTATATACTGTATGTATGTATGTATATATATATATATATATATATATATATATATATATATATATTTTTTTTTTTTTTTCAAAATTCATAATGGTAGTAGTTCACTGTGCAGTGATGAAGCGTTTTCCTCATAACTCATAAACTTGTCAACTTTTTCATGTTCTCTCTCTTTTATTTTATTTCTGAAACTCATGTTTACAATATTATGCTCTTTCAACTACATTCCTTAATAGACTTTTTTTTTATTTTGAGTTAGAAGAAAATACATATATTTGGCCATTTTTAAAATGAATTTATTTTTTATCAGACAATCTATCAAAGATAGAGAAGTGATCTTGCATCATATTGTAGATATGACATGAATAAATACATAGAAAATATTTCATCACAGAATGTTCGATAGTTTTCGAGTTATGTGGGAAACGCTTCATCACTGCACAGTGAACTGAATTTTGAAAAAGAAAATTTAAATATTTTTTTTAAATCCTAATTTTTTTTTCATAGCAGAAGGACAGTATTTTACACATGCTATTTTTCATTATTGTATAAGATACAGTAATGGAGGAAAAAATTGTTGAATATTTCCAAAATTTTACTGTTGTAAGCTGTACAGACCGATTATTTAGTCTTGACAGCTCAGTGACGCGAAAGAGGGGAAGTAATCGAAGAGGTGGGGAGAGTTCCGGAGTAGAGATAAGGGCGAGCAGTCGGTAAAGGCAAGCGAGTGAATAACCCAAACACCCCTTGGCGTAACTAAATGGACTCGCCTTCCCACGCGCACATCTCCGGCGACTGTCAAGACTAAAATAATCGTACTGTACCTAACCCCTTAATTGGACTAGACATACCCTGAGATCTACTCCGAACTGATAGATAAAACAGTGACCGAAGAAATGCCAACAGCAAGCAAACCATTGGGCCTACGACGTTAACAATTGCGATTCTTTCTTTCACTATTTGAAGAGTGAATTATAAATTTCTCAAGTGTACAATGGGAAATCTTATTGTTTAAATAGAGAAAATAGATGTAATAACGTGAAATCAGCTTGAAGAAGCTTGCGTAGCTTGTAATTATTTTATAATAACAATATATCAAACCGAGCAACGTCACGTTCCGAACACTGCACTCAGATTAAACGGAATTATAAGTCATTAAGAATAACACGGAAAACGATATCCCCCGTCATTGCCTGGCAATTCATTCTGTAGTTTGACTCTCTGATGATACACCGATGTTCAGTAAATTACTTTCCAAGTAAACATCTAAAATATTGCAATGTCTACACAAATAAAACTATTTCGAGGCTTTCACTGATGTCAGCAATATTCTGATACAAAAATATAGTTCTCGGCGTGTTATTTATCTATTCATTCGCATACAGAATTTATTTAATCTATCGATTAAATGTTCATTTTAACATTAAGTTGTACATCTACAGAGTGTTTCAGTAAAAGCGTGAAAAAATTAAGCAAGACATATCGGATGCTCTACTGAATATTTTGACATAGAGAACCTAGGGACTGAGAAGCCAGGGTAAGAAGATATTGACTTAACCCTTTGAAGCATAGTCGTTATTCAGAAGAACCATCGTTTTCTTTCTTTCTAAATTTTATGGCATAGATATTCCACCAAGGAATCAATTCTTGAGTATACACAGAGGTACCATCTGTTTTTGAAATTGTGTGCAGAGTTAAAATGTTGAAAAAAAAATGATTAAAACTTTGGTATGATCCATGATATGAAAACCATAAAAAATTAGTTTGTGTTCAAAGGGTTAAACATGTCTACCACTATTACTTCTTTCCGAATTACTTACAGCTAATTTTTACATGTAAGTTATTTATTTACATTTAGTTTTTACATTCTTTACACTTATTACTGCATAGTACCATATCAATAGATTTTTCGCATCATCCTGGTACGCTAAACTTAATTCTATATTTACGCCAGTAGTTACGTATTTGGTGACGTATGTTAACGTTATTAAAACTTAGGAAAGAATCATTATATGACATTTCCAGCTCCTTTAACTTTCATGTAAAATTTTCTACCTCGGGACTAGGAGAGATGGCGGTGAGAAACTTCTAATCACTAGATTGTGCACCAATATGCCTGGGTTAAATCCCAAATCTCTCCGCAGTGCATATGAAGGGAAGGTATACTGTTCTCCAACCAGGAGATTAACCGTGAAAGGAATGTGCTTACTATTGCGTCATCTATTGGAGCGAAGTAGATAGATAATATTACCGTTATAGCGTCAGTTTAAAAAACATGCGCTCTCCTGCATATGTTATTCCCTGTATGAGGGATTAAAAGACCAGGAGATTAACCGTGATCTAATTTTGTAACTAGGGTAGTATAAGTATGTGTGTATCAATGTTTTCGTTTGTGCTGTGAGAGTTAGCCAATGGAGATACGTGTACCCACGTATGTCACCTTATGACATCAACATTCATTCACAGCATTATCCCACTGCATCTCATTCCCCTGAGACTTTCTCGTGGTTGGAGTACAGTATGCCACTGTTGATAGTGATTCGTCCGTTGGACGGGGACGTTAAGTCTGGCGGCCCCCTTGGTGCTATTTGACAGGAGTAGGCTACGTGCCGGCACCGGATTTCCCCTTCTCCCTTCCTCTTCATCATCATCATCATCATCATCATCATCATCATCACTCATTCCAGACACTACACTTACACTAACAGTTACACATACACTCATCCTAGTACAGGACATAACTCTCCACAGATACACATCATGTACACTGTGGTCCGCCGAAGTGGTGTACAACTAGAAGATGGGTCACAGTTGTGCCATCTATCCGCAATATGCGGAACCTGAATCACGTAAAGTGGGTAGAAATTGGATAAATAAATAAATACATACATACATACATACATACATACATACATACATACATACATACATACATACATACATGCGTGGAGTAATGGTCAACGCGTTTAGCCGCGAAACCAGGTGGCCCGGGTTCGATTCCCGGTCGGGGCAAGTTACCTGGTTGAAATTTTTCCGGAGTTTTCTCTCAACCCAATACGAGCAAATGCTGGGTATCTATCGGTGCTGGATCCCGGACTCATTTCATCGGCATTATCACCTTCATATCATTCAGACGCTAAATAACCCGAGATGTTGATACAGCGTCGTAAAATAACCGAATTAAAAAAATACATACATACATACATACATACATACATACATACATACATACATACATTCATAATGTCTAGCTCCTATAATAGTCAATCAATTGTACTGTAATTTTTTTTTAATTCATAGCTCAGTGTCTAAGGAAGGCATAGAAAAAATTCGAAATAAAAATATTTTTTTGAAAAGTGAGAAAAAAATACTAACTTCGATGTGATCTGTTCAGAATAGACAATTAGGTTTACATCTTCAAGAGTTGGTAAACGGCAAACTTTATTTTTGACGTTAGATGGAGAGGGGGTCAAAGCGAGAGAAATGTTGAGAAACGACGGAAATTACTTTTTAAAATGATCGCTACTCAAAATCTTTACTGGTGTCCAAGTTACGGCAAGTTAAATAAAGAGGAATTTTCGTTTGGCAGAGTAGTCACGACTCAACATTTTATCTGTCGGAATCTCGAAGAAAAATTCTTTTCCGGGGCCTTCTTGTACTTTTAATTTAATATTTTATCCATCTTGAGCTGTTCTAAGTAGATGAATATCATCCACTGTGGTAAATCTCAAACGAAATGTCATGCTCTAACATCGAATTAGGCCTACGGTAAACTTCATTCACGTCACGTTATCAGACTAGAGATAGCGGGTTACGCAATTGAAACAACATGAGGTGAATGGGTCTGATTGGCTCTTTCTTCAACGACGTCAACATAGCGTTAGACGTTTGGCGGGCGTCGAGGTGCGAAAACCCTCATTGAGGAACCTGAGTTAACGTACCATTTTTTTACCTGATGCTCAAAATGACTGCCACCAACCTCAATGCAAGCATCACGTCGGCGTACGAGATCTGCCACTTCTTCAAATATCCCTGGCGGTTTCGAATCCCATAATAGACGACTACAACACTGTCAACTAATTCCATGTTCATGTTGATTCTGCGATCTCAGCATAAGGTTTGCCCCGTTTAAATAGCTTTAGTACCATATTTTAATTTCAGGGCAGATCTCAATTCATTTACGTCGCACGTTCACTGTAACCGTTACTGGTCAAATAGTGACGAAGCACACTGTCTTTATGAAGAGGAGAATACACACTGAACAACACGACACCTACCAATACTTTGTGTATTAATTCAAGGGGTTTGTTTACTAATTCAAGGGCTGCGTTCCAATACTTTTGTCCTAGTAGAAAGCAATAATGTGAAAAGGATAACAATTCTCTGTCCTATATAGGTAGGGAGTTTTAGAATATCATTTTAGATTAATGTACAACAGAAAGAGAAGAATACACTTCCAGTCTTACTAATAAACTGTGTATAGTTTCTATAGGAGACTTATGCAGAGTTGAGACAGGAAACGTTACTAATAAACCATGCATAAGCAATGGATGTATAAACAGGCTGTAACTACACAATGGGAATTGTTTTGCAGTAGTTATATACACGAAACCCCTTGTTTAAGAGTTGTATATAGAGAAAAAAGGCCGCCTCTCTAACAACTGTTCATATCGACTGTCATTTTATGATGATGGTTGCCTTGTAACCATATAAAAACAAACCAAAGAGCACAGAATAATTAGAATAATATTGCTGTAGCTTGTACTCTTTCACCAAAATATAGTGTGATAATCGATTAGAGCCAGTTGTACTATCGATACTTAACACGCCACACTAGAGCGCTCTACCGGATGGAATAGAGAACCTCAGATATTTTATTACCTTTCGTAACGAAGTAATGACGAAACCAAGACATAGCTGTGTAACAGTTATACTGTTATATACGACGTATGTAGTGATTATTAGTAAGGAATTTACACACGACGTATAAACGAGCTACTCATTGTATAAGACAGTTAAACGTCTGTACATCGACTTTTTATTAGTAAGAACGGAAATCAAACAAATCAATACTTCTCAATCTGCAGTAAATATAAGCATAACTCATTGTCAAAACCCTCTGTTCCAATATCTATATCCGCGACTGTATATCTCTAAATTATTCCTAAATGATCAATTATAAAGGTGTAAAAATTACTTCAGATTATAGCTGCAACTTTTTGTGTATCTACTGTTTAAATATTAACAAATTTATAATCTTTTTTTTTTCGTGCGTTTACTTACAAGTCCCCTTAAATTGGGGACTTCAGACAAGAATTTTACACATTTTAAGCTTCCGAAGACTAGCCAATTAAAGAAATGACACTTCTGCATAGTTCATCCTCTATTTTCAATATATTTTACCCTCAAAACTAAAAAAAAAAGGTATGTTACTAATAGCTTCAAATTAGTGTAACTCTGAAAATATTTAGATTCAGAAATAAGCTCCGTAAGTGGCGGTAACTCCTCGTGAATCACCCTGTATACAGGGTATTTCCGAGGTGGTGTTACAAACTTTCAAGAATGATGGCGAAGGGCACATGTATCAATTTGAAATAAGGAACCCTGGTCCGGAAATGACAGAGTCGAAAGTTACAAGCAAAAATAGTTGTGTGGAAACGAAATAATTTTATTCCTCTGTACACCTTATTTATGTGTATTTATCTGTACATCTTGCACATCCTGTATTCATCTGACGTTGTTTGCGTTGTCTACTTACAGTATTCCATTCAGTGCGCTGTCTGAGGGATGGGGACAGGAAACTACACTAAAGCAATGCAGATAGTGTAATATTGTAACGGACATGGTGGGTCCTGATATGCACGTCTGTAGACAGCAATGTATGTGTACAAGTTGCAGTGTCCAGTCGATTAGTCCTAGTGAATTGGAGAAGTACACGAGAGCGGGATAAGCAGATCTGATTTTCGAATACGGATGAGCCAATGGGAACAGTAGACAAGCTCACAGATTGTATCGGGCCAAATACCCACGTAGGAGACATCCGGCCCATATAATTTTTCCACGACTGTTCCAAAAGTTAAGGGAAGGATGGCACGTGGTGCCAAATTACAATTCCATTTCCACACAACTATTTTTGTTTATAACTTTCGACTCAGACATTTCCGGACCAGGATTCCTTATCTCAAATTGATACATGTGCCCTTCGCCATCATCCCTGAAAGTTTGTAATACCACCTCAGAAACACCCTGTATAGATAAAATATTACCGCACAAATGTAATTAGAAAATACATTTTTATTACACTAAGAATGTATTATTTTGCCTCTCAAAGTTCTCTGCATGCAGAATCATCTTGTTTTTCATATAGAAAATGATTACAATTTAAAACTCGGTATAACCTAGCATCTCTTATGGCATACATTAAACAATACTTTTTAAAATCCCTCCATCTCAAGAAAAATGTTTTAAATTTTCTTTAAAGTAGCTGAGAATGTTTAGAAGCGACGGTAGCACAACCTAAATACGAATTAAACCAAATCAATTAATTCAAATACGCGCACACATGCTCCAAGATGGCTGTTTCTGAAGAAAAAAAAAAGAGATGGAACGTATGCATGTAGGTAA
This sequence comes from Periplaneta americana, assembly GCF_040183065.1. Taxonomy (NCBI): domain Eukaryota; kingdom Metazoa; phylum Arthropoda; class Insecta; order Blattodea; family Blattidae; genus Periplaneta; species Periplaneta americana. The sequence continues at coordinate 42,764,254 of NC_091117.1, read as the reverse complement.
GTCACTGGATTATTGATAATATAAAAAAAAATAAATTAATATTATATTGAATGAGTTAAATAAAACATTTTTCTGTTTGATGGCATGATCAGATTCGTACATTAAAATTTGTAGGCCTACATATTACTAAAACTGTTATTATATAGGCTACATTGTGTCTCCTATGAGAGATGTTAGGTTTCTAGATTTGAAAGTAAAAATTTTAATTTTGTATCACATATTAAAAAATAAAACTGAATATAGAGAGTTAATGTAATTAATTTACATTACTTTAAGCCCCAAGGTCTCCTACAGGATACATCAATTTTGAGTTACTTTCATTACTTGAATTTTTTTCCTATTTTTTTCATTAATACACAGTCCATTTGCAACTTACTTATTGGCATTTAAGGAACCCGGAGGTTCATTGCCGCCCTCACATAAGCCCGCCATTGATCCCTATCCTGAGCAAGATTAATCCAGTCTCTAACCATCATATCCCACATTCCCTCAAATCCATTTTAATATTATCCTCCCATCTACGTCTCGGCCTCCCCAAAGGTCTTTTTCCCGCCGGCCTCCCAACCAACACTCTATATGCATTTCTGGATTCGCCCATACGTGCTACATGCCCTGCCCATCTCAAGCGTCTGGATTTAATGTTCCTAATTATGTCAGGTGAAGAATACAATGCGTGCAGCTCTGCGTTGTGTAACTTTCTCCATTCTCCTGTAACGTCATCCCTCTTAGCCCCAAATATTTTCCTAAGAACATTATTCTCAAACACCCTTAATCTCTGTTCCTCTCTCAAAGTGAGAGTCCAAGCTTCACAACCATATAGAACAACCGGTAATATAACTGTTTTATAAATTCTAACTTTCAGATTTTTTGACAGCAGACTAGATGACAAAAGCTTCTCAACCGAATAATAACAGGCATTTCCCATATTTATTCTACGTTTAATTTCCTCCTGAGTGTCATTTATATTTGTTACTGTTGCTCCAAGATATTTGAATTTTTCCTCCTCTTCGAAGGATAAATCTCCAATTTGTATATTTCCATTTCGTACAATATTCTGGTCACGAGACATAATCATATACTTAGTCTTTTCGGGATTTACTTCCAACCATATCGCTTTACTTGCTTCAAGTAGAATTTCCGTGTTTTCCCTAATCGTTTGTGGATTTTCTCCTAACATATTCACGTCATCCGCATAGACAAGAAGCTGATGTAACCCGTTCAATTCCAAACCCTCTGTGTTTGCAACACTATATTAAAATTGGTGAATGTTACTTATGTCCCGCCCACTATAGGAGACATAGGCCAGTTTTACACTAATCCTAAACATTTAGTAGGTATAATAAAAGCCTAAACTAACCTAACCTAACCTAACCTAACCTAAGTGCGTCGGTGTCTATTCCAAAATCGGCGGATGTCGCTCAACGCTCGTTTAACCAATATTATTCGTTCAGTGGGCGGTGGATACTCTACATTGATCTTAAAATTTCATAGATTTCTAAATCCCAAAAATTTCCCCGGGACTCAGGAGGATAAATGTAAGTCGTACGAAACACAATGACGGGCTTTGGAACACGGTTCTCAAAATTCGTACTGTCCCGCCGAAACCAGAACTTTCAACATCAAGACGAGCAACGGAAGAATTCCTCAAATTGGAAAACTTTTTAGTCAAACATTTTGTCTGTTAAATCTCTAATTGTAAAAAAAAAATGGCTATTAACGACAAGAGATGAATTTCACTTTTATCACACAATAAACATTCGTTGCAATAATAAATATTTGAAGATATGGAAGAGCGTCACTACCTGGCACTGGAGTGAGGTATATGATGGTTGTCACTACAGAGGCCAGGCCCACGAAGATCGCAGATCTGAGCAGGAAAGTTTTTCCTTCCGAGAGCATGACGCCGGCACGCTAGCAGCTCGAACCAAGAACACACCGACCCCAATCACTGCAGAGGCACGACTGCCGGTCGGTGCAAGCCGCTCGCTTGCGGGGAAGGCGGGTCGAGGGGAGGGCATGTGCCACACAGCGCGTCGCTCCACCGGTCCCATCCAAACATTTCAATACATCGGTGCACAGAAAACATCAGTTCTTAACACAAGCTCAGCATATCTGCGTTTTATTTCCGAGACCCTAATCCAGGTGTAATCTGTAATGGACAAAGAGTGATCGATGAAGATTTTGGAAACATATACAGTACTTTCGATTTAATAATAATAATAATAATAATAATAATAATAATAATAATAATAATAATAATAGTAATAATTTATTTGAACGATCATAATAATGGCACAGTCTAGTATATACAGTCGCGAAGCTTAATACGTAGTAAATATGCAAACATTAGATAGTTGCTCACCACTAGGATCGCTAATATCGCCTCATTAAAGGCAATGCAAAATAGTACCGCCACAGTCTATTGTTTCTAGCACCCTCTAAACTCAAGCTTCGTGACTGTATATAGTAGACTGTGATAATGGTACACTTTTGGTGCGCACTCCCGATGAAGCAAAAGCTTGTGGCCGGGAGTGGAGTTTACATCGAATAATGAAAAAAGTAATATTACAAATTTAAGCCTACACTAAAATAATTATTTAATTGTTTAATTTAAATAATCAAATATACGAGTATGTAAGCAAAAGTAAAGTGATGAATATCAAAATAATAATACAAGAAAGAATAATGTAAGAAATACAATGGAATCGGTCTGAGCTAAAAGGAATAAAGTCAAAATATGAAGTTTTGGGTTATGCAACAATTTGAACAACTGATGTCATGCGGATCGAACGGTGGAAGAAGGAACTAAGACTTTTAAATATTCTTTTGTCTTCTATAACATAAAAATATAATATTTGTGTTATTAATGGAATATTTTTTGCTTCTCCTTAAAAGTTGTCAAAAGTGACTTAATTCCTTTTAGCTCCGACCGATTCTATGAAATTATATCAAATATATGTAAGCAATAGTATTATAATAATAATAATAATAATAATAATAATAATAATAATAATAATAATAATAATAATAATTCATTTAGTGTTCTGCCCAAGGACAGATCTTTCACTGCAAACCCAGATTTCTCCAGTCTTTCCTATTTTCTGCCTTCCTCTTTGTTTCCTCATATAATCCATAATATATCTTAATGTCGTCCATCATCTGATATCTTCTTCTACCCCGAATTATTCTTCCGTTCACCATTCCTTCCAGTGCATTCTTCAGTACGTAATTTCTTCTCAGCCAGTGACCCAACCAATTCCTTTTCCTCTTCCTGATATCAGTTTCAACATAATTCTTTCTTTACCTACTCTTTCCAACACAGCTTCATTTCTTATTCTGTCTGTCCACTTCACACATTCCATTCTTCTCTATATGCTTGTATTCGGTTCTCTTCACTTCGCCGTAATGTCCATGTTTCTGCCACATACGATGCCACACTTCATACAAAGCACTTCACTAGTCTCTTCCTTAGTTCTTTTTCCAGAAGTCCGCAGAAGATGCTTCTTTTTCTATTAAAAGCTTCCTTGGCCATTGCTATTTTCCTTTTGACTTCCTGGCAGCAGCTCATGTTACTGCTTATAGTACACGCCAAGTATTTGAAGCTGTCCACTTGTTCTACTGTCTCATTTAGAATTCGCAAGTTTTACCTTCTGTATTTTTCTTCCTATGACCATGCTCTTCGTCTTATTTGCATTTTTCATCCCATACTGTTCACAGTTATCATTTAGCTCCAGTAGCATATACTTTATAATAATAATAATAATAATAATAATAATAATAATAATAATAATTATTATTATTATTATTATTATTATTATTATTTATTTTAGCTGGCAGAGTTAAAGCCGTAAGGCCTTCTCTTCCACTCAGCCAGCAAAAAGTGTACATACATATATAATAAAAGCATGCTTTAATAAACCTCTTGATTATCCTTCAGTACTTAAAGTATTTGACCTCCATCAAATTTATAACAATATAGTATTGAATTTCGTACATAAAACTCCAAATATATTTAATTTTTTTATACTCACATAAACGTAAAACCAAAAGTTCAGACAATATATGCTTGATAGTACCTAAATGTACCACAACTGTAGCATATAATCACAGTATCAACTTCGGTCCAAGGCTTATAACAATGTAACAGCTAAATTCCCAAACACACAATTTGCTGATGCTTCTTATTTTAAAAAATCAATTAAAAAATTGCTGTTTAGAGAGAAAATTTAAAGTTCAATTATTGTGATATCTGTTTCTTTCTTTTTTTTTTTTTCTTTTTTCTTTTTTTTACTGTGCTATTAAATAAAATGTCTTAACATTATGTGAAATGCCCCCTGAGCACGAGTATCCAACTTACTCTTTCTGGAGTCCTAGAGTGTTTTTATATAAAAAGCAGTATGTACAGTATCTTTGTTCTGGAAATAAAGTATTATAGTATCATAGTATTATTATATGTATGAACTTACAAACTACAAAGAATACAACAATTTGATTACGAATATAGGGTCTACATATATCTGATAAAATAACCAAACGAGTTTCATAAGGTCTAGAATCAGTTACACGTTATTTGGTTTGTTCAAGCTTTTGGTACATTCTGCATATACGCGTTTTGGTAGATGCGTAGATTACAAAGACAGATTCACTCTGGACCGAAGAAAGGAGTGCTTTCCCGTGTAGTGCAACATAATGTTGGTACCACTGGGTTACGTGATGATTTCGTGTGAGAAAATCATCGGTGCATGGATTGTGTGGGGTGGTTTATAGCTTATCTTTAGGTGTGCTACAACTTTAAGGTTATTATCTTAATGATTTAAATACGTTTCTTTTTATCCCGTGTCTTGTGCGTAACGGGGTCGAAGATTCATTATGAATGCTTGTGAAAATACAGCGCTATCAGGATGCATTCTACATGCACTCACTCACCCATTACAGTAAAATCTCCAGTAGTACCAGTAACATTAAACCTTGTAGTCTCCTAGGACAAAGTACGGTGCCTAGTAATAATAGTATAGTAGTTCCATAAAGATGTTCGCGTTTTCCAATGACGAAAGAGTGTTCAATATTGAATCATATTTTCGTACAGGTATTGTCGTTCGTTTGTCTACGTCACATCTCGCCCCCCCCCGCTTCTGCTCGCCCCTCTGTAAAGGCTAGTGTGGCTGGGCTGTCTTAGCTCTTTTCTGAAAATATTAATTTCTGTTAGGAATTGGACGTCTACATAATATTATACAACTATTTAAAATTACGTAAATAAAAGTGCCTCGTTAAGTAATTAATTGTCACGTGATTTCCCTCCGTTCTACGATCCTATGACATAACCACTTGGACTAACAGTAGATAGCATGTCTGAGTAATTTTATCTTTTCAGATCTGACGGGAGTGAAGATTGAATTTACAGTACGTAAGGTAGGCCTACTCTCTTATATAGTAGGTACAGAATTATTTCAACATGAGTTACTAGTAAGAAGGACGAAACTGCTAATTGGAATTAGGTATAATAGTTTATAGTGCGATAATATGCACAAAAGAACTGAAGCCTGTATCGAAATGAACGACCACCATTTAAAAAAAAATGTGTTTAAATATCCTTATTATGATTATTTTTCAATTTAACTTCATTCTCTAAATTGTACGCTAATGTACTGTAGACAGTATAATATACATTGCATAATGAATATTTCCGAATGGGTAACTCAGTTCGTGAGTAAAAACACTTATTGTTAATACTGTACTGTATTTTGATTAAACAAAAACCTAATGAAATAAACTCCTATACCTAGTAAAGTGATTTGTTTGTATTTTATGCCAGTCTGGTGGAACTCCAGTCGTGGAAGGCAGCAAACGGTGTTTCCGGTACTCAACCGTTAACCCAAAGCTATAGCGAGGTTAATATTAGAAATGTTAGTAAAAATAAAATGATGTCCCTGTATAAGGCATGCATCATAGCTTTCGGATCTCTCTGGTCGCCTAAAATCCACCACTGATGCACAGTGCCTTACTGTATATTCGTTTCTAAAGCGATGAAGCGAAAAGAACCTGGACGGTGGTATCTCCTTTCCCTTTTATGCCCAGAGCTGTTTAGTACTACAGCAATAGTAAACTTATTTGTTTCGAGTTTCTGTTCTGCCAGGATTTATTGGCCTGTTTTACTCCAAAATAGCTGGTCTGTTTAAAGTTAGTGAGTGATTGAAACACGACTGAGGGAGAACATGAATTTATGTTATGGGTTCGTAAATCGATTATATACAATAAACCTTTACGGGCTATAAAACCGGTCGAGCCACTAGGCGTAGTGCGACTCTCCATTGCGATACTCTCTGTTCTCGCTCGCAAGGCAATCCTTCACGCGTAATTATCTGCAATCGTTACTTCGATGACGCGCCGACTCGGAGGATCTCTGCGCCTTGGATTCCTCTCAATTTTCACCGCTGAGCGAAAGTTCGACCGGAATTGTTCCCGTAAATTCCAGCGATGCTCCACTTTGTACTCCTGCTAACGCACCTGAGGAAAAACAACGTGAAACGCGGTAAAGAGTATGAATAATACGTTGCAGAAGAACCAAGCTATATCATAGACACGCTCATTGCTAAAACTCCAGTTGTGAACGAAATTCCTCCATGGAAATGGGTGATTCCAGAACATAGCATACAAATTCCAGGAAATCATTCTAAAAAATGATCCTCCATACATTCTTAAGTCAGATGCCATGGAACTACTCTGCAGACATCGACACCTAAGAATGAAAACCTCGTATGTCTAATTTTCTAAATTTTACAGGAGAGCAAAAAATCGACATACAAGGTTTTTACATTTAAATAGATGGCTCGTAAGTCGGAAATTCTATATGATTTCGACATACAAGGTTTTCACATTCAAATAGATGGCTCGTAAGTCGGATTTTCTATAATGACTAGAGATACGCGCTTTTCATTTTAAAATTAAAGCATAAAGAGATACGTGGTTTTCAATTTTTCTCTTTCTTCATGAAAAAAATTAAAAATGAAAATTTTGCAATTGTAGACCATAAGAGCACGGGCTTTCCTATAAATTTGAGTGAAAATCGCATTTTCGAAAAAAAGTCGACTTACGAGATTTTCATTCTTAGGTGTCGACATATAAGGATCACCTTCAAATTTTTTTTTTACAGATGGATCTCTAAATCCTAATAATGGGACATCAGGAGCAGGGTATTATATTCCAAAATATCAAGAAAGTTATTTCATACCATGTTCATCCTCCTCCAGTCTTGACACTGAATTGCTAACTATTGGTGCCGCTCTTCAGTGTGTTACTCAAATTTCTGAAAAATCTATTTGCATACTTACCGACTCCAAGGGGGCTATATTTAATATAATTAAATATGTACCGAACCTATACGCAAATACAATTATTCCAATTGAAAAACAACTAAGTAAACTAAAAGAACTCCATAAAGAAATAACATTTCAATGGATACCTAGTCATTGTGGTATACCTGAAAACGAGAAAGTCGATAATATTGCAAAACAAGCAACATATTTGCAACCAAGACCTCTTCAAGTGATATCTCTATCCAGTGCTTTTGCTTCAGTAAAGTCTCATTTTACAAACCTATGGATCAACAATTGGCTCTCTTCTGACAAAGGAAAAATTTTACAGTCTGTACAAAAGAAACCAAATGACCTGGAAATGTACAAAAACTTGCCCAGACATGTTCAAACATTTTTAACAAGAGCCAGAACAGGTCACATTGTCACTCAATTGTACCTACACCGATTTCACATTTCTGATAATCCTACTTGTCTGTGGTGTAATAATCATGATGAAGATCTGGAACACATTCTTCTATACTGTCCATTCATAAACTACAAAAGAAGTAAATTAAAATCATCAGTACCAGTTGCAGAAGACACGCCCTGCAATATATGAGCCGTTCAGAGCAAGAGTGGTGTAAGTCAAAAATGATAATGAGGGTTAAAGTAAACATTTTGTAAAATACAGCGCAAAGTATCAATTAATATTAAATTTATTTAAACTATTAGTAGTCAGTGAATAGCAAGAAGACCGTATTAATTGCTACTTTGCACTGTATTTTACAGAATTTTTACTTTAAAACTCATTACCCAATTCTGACTTACACCACTTTTGCTCTGAACGACTCATATATTGACTACACCCCAACTCTGGCTACTAGCAACAGGCATCTATAATTAACACCGATCAAAATGCTCCTCATTTCTCGTGAAAAACAACTGAATAGACTACAGTGGACTTTATGTTGTCAGCAAACAGCTGGATACATTAAGATTGATTGATTGATTGATTGATTGATTGATTGATTGATTGATTGATTGATTGATTGATTGATTGATTGATTGATTGATTGATTGATTGATACATACCCCATTCTTCATAAGAATTTAACAAATTTCAAGCCTTTGCTCCTCTATTAAACTCAAACAAAAGGATATGTCAGAAGTTTTCGTCCTTTTTCCACTTAACACTCTATCTTTTTGATCCTACAAATAGCACAAACTTTCTTCAAATCATCAAAATTTATGACTTATTTACAAACACAACAATCTATATAACAAACTAAAAATGGCAAACAATAAAAAAATGTCCTAATAACGCAGTACTGTAATGACGAAGAAAAAAGCTATGAAATTATGCATCAACGTAATATACAAATTATTATGTATGTCAGAACTAAGTATAACTGGATTACGTATAACTCAGGCTCTACTGTATTGCAATATTACTTCCTAGTCAGAGAAAGTGTTACGACGTGAAAAAATCTATTTGGTGATTATCACGCAATACATATTTTCAACGTTCCTGATATCAAAGAAGTTGTTTGGACATCTGCCTGTCTATGTATCTCTCTGTGTGTCTTTCAATGTACGTACAATTTATTATTCTAAATTATTAGTCTAATTTTCTTCATATTCAGTAGTAGGCCTACTCATCAAGTTATCTTGGAATTCTTAAGTGTAAGTATGATAGAAATTTGAGAAATTTGGAAAAAAATGTTTTTAACTTCATAGTTTTCTGCTAAATTGCAGGTATTTCACTGCAAACCCAGCATTCACCAATATTTACTATTTTCTGCCTTCCTCTTTGTCTCCGCATATGATCCATATATCTTAATAATATCTTCTATAGCCTGATATCTTCTGCCCCGACATCTTCTCCCGTTTACCATTCGCCGCAGTTATTCTTGATATCTTTTGACTTCATTATCCAGTTTTCATAACCATATAGTTAAGGGGGATGGTACGTGAAATTTATATTTTCTACATTTTTCAAGCTTCGTCCTTGATTTTTTGTACACGTAATCACGGTGTGATAGTTAATAATGTGTTGAAGTTTCATTTTTGTGAGTCAATTAGTTTGTCAATTTATTTATTTTATTGGGTTATTTTACGACGCTGTATCAACATCAAGGTTATTCAGCGTTTGAATGAAATGAAGGTGATAATGTCGGTGAAATGAGTCCGCGGTCCAGCACCGAAAGTTACCCAGCATTTGCTCATATTGGGTTGAGGAAAAACCCCGGAATAAACCGCAACCAGGTAACTTGCTCCGACCGGGATTCGAACCCGGGCCACCTGGTTTCGCGGCCAGACGCGCTGACCTTTACTCCACAGATGTAGACTAGATTGTCAATTAATAACAAAAATATTCTTTATTTAATATATATATATATATATATATATATATATTTGCATTTTTCAAAATAGAATGTGTAAAATGTTTAAAATTATTTTCTGCAACACCAGTGGTATACTTAGAAAATCAGCACACATTAATTTTCCTATATCTTTACTACAAAAAAAGGAGGAGGGAGGGAATTGTATAACCACTGCATAGCTAAAAATAGAACTTTTCCATTTTCACTATAAATATTTCATTTTTTATTTTAAAAAGTGGTCATATTTAATCATAAAACCCATGCGCTGTTTTGTTAACCACAGTAGGCCCTATATATAACATGCTGTAACAATTTCATGTTCCTATCATCAAAATTGTAAGAGCTTTTTACACTTCGAACCTGACGAAATATGCTGGAAAAAAATGTAAGAAAGCAGCCTGTAAAATTTGCATGAATTAAAATTCAAGGGTGCAGCCATTTATATATTGAGTAATTTTTATGCTTTCGAGCGCCGCAGAGCATTTAAACTTGTTCAACATATAAATAAGATATTGCTGATTCATTTTAGCAGGAAAACGAAAATACGATTTTTGAGTGAAAATGACCGAATGTCAGCCGTCACCCTCCCCTTAAGTCGGAAAACCAATACATTATACAATCACAGTCTAGTATATACAGTCACGAAGCTCAATACATAGTAAATATGCATCCATAGATAGTTGCTAACCACTAGGATCGCTAATATCGCCTCATTACAGACAATGCGAAATAGTACCTGCACAGTCTATTGTTCCTAGCACCCTCACAACTCAAGCTTCGCGACTGTATATACTAGACTGTGATACAATCTTATCCGGGTTTTAGATAGAGTTTGATTTAAACACATTGGGTGCTATGCATAGACATTTCGCTAGCCCGCGCTACGAGCGTGCTAAACTGGCCCCGGCTATCGACTGGTTACTTGTACAGGATTCATATCATATCGCTAACACTGGTTTATGAATACGAAAAACGTTAGTTCGCTGATCATCCACCGGAAGCCCGCGCTAAGAATGTCTATGAATATGGCCCTTTGTTAATAACACTAGTAAACTTTTTTAAACTGCTTAATTTAAGATTAATATGAAATTCAGTTTCATATGAAACAATATTACCTAAATATTTCAACTAATTTACCTGTTCGATACATAGTACAATATTCAATCCGAATCGGTTTTTGCTTATATAATGTGAGATGCATTTGTGCAAAATTCCAGCTCAATCAGATTAAAACTTGTTACGCAAGAGAAATGTTATGTCGATTAGTAATTAAAAGGCAATTATTGTTAATAACTTCAGAGTCAATAAACACACACAGTCCAAATTTAGTACAGCATGTATTTATTAGTAATTTAATATGCTGATACATTTTTCTAAGAGGTTGCCTTCAGTTTGTTTCTACGGTGATTAAATGCTATCACAACGGAATCGAACCTTGGATATCTCCCGTAAAATATGTAGGGTAGTAACTATTCTGCTAAATGGAAAATGAAGAATGTACGAAGATAACTATAGCAGGAAAATAAAGAGAGAAAAAATATGAACTCAGAAAGAAAGGAAGCTTTGGAGTAGCAGTATTAAAAAAAAAGAGTTTAAGAAAGAGAGAAATGAAATCTAGAAAGAAATAAAGAAAGAAAGCGGCGTGCATCACGTCTTTATCTGACTTTCAAGCAACTTTTGTGACAGAACTCCCAAGTAGTGCACAAGCTCCTCCTACCAACCACCGTTGACAGCTTTCATGACACCGACAGAAAACTTAGGAATCCTATTAGCATTGCAAACTTTGTTGTGGTTGCACTTCAGAAAGATTCTGCGGAGAGCTGTCATAAACAGTATGAGAAGTGAAAGGCAAACACCCGTAGAACAAATATCCTCAGAATCTTCAGTATTTCAATAATAACGTATACACACTGTAAAACACTGTAATATCTTTTTCTTTCCAATGTCAAGATTCTGGCATAGTCGCCACTAATCCATACGGCCTCTTGCTTCCCAGTATCGACCACATTCACTGGATGATCTTATAGTCATGCAGCGTGCAATAGGTATGTTTCCTGCCCATCTCCACTTGTGAGTCATAGATCTTTATCGATCCGGATTCCTATTCGGTCCAGCGGGTGTTTTGCTAGACAATCACGGCCTGTATAATATGTGAAAATAAAAACGGCTCCTCATAATGAAATTGCGAGTGAAAAATGTTACGCACGTAGGCCTACATCTGTCCAAATGTATATACCATGTATAAGGGCAAATTCTAGCCTATATATTGTTACTGTATGTATACGTGCAATACATGCAATACATACAATAAATACAATACATACAATAGATACATTACATAAAATACATATATTACATACAACACATAGGCCTACATTATATACAAATTGTATTATTATAAATCATACAATAAATACAATACATGCATGACATAGAAAGTCCACATCTATGGCGTAACGGTCAGCGCGTCTAGCCGCGAAACCAGGTGGCCCGGGTTCGAATCCCGGTCGGGGCAAGTTACCTGGTTGAGGTTTTTTCCGGGGTTTCCCCTCAACCCAATACGAGCAAATGCTGGGTAACTTTCGGTGCTGGACCCCGGACTCATTTCACAGGCATTATCACCTTCATATCATTCAGACGCTAAATAACCTAGATGTTGATACAGCGTCGTAAAATAACACAATAAAATAAAATAAATGACATAGAAATTGTATTGTATGATACAATGCATGCAATACATATAGTATATACAATACATACAATAGATGCATTACATACAATACATACATTACATACAAATTGTATTGTATGATTCAAAAAATACAATAAATACAATAGATACATTACATAGACATTAGATTGTATGATACAATGCATGCAATAAATATAGTATATACAATACATACAAAAGAACCAATACATACAATAAGTACAATACATACATTACATACAATACGTGCAATATATACAATACATGTAATAAATACAATATATACATTATATACAAATTGCAACGTATGATACAATATATACAATGAATAAAATACATACATTACGTACTCATGCAGTGCACACAATGCGTGCAATAAAACATTACATACATACATACATACATACATACATACATACATACATACATACATACATACATACATACATACATACATACGTTGTTTAGTCAAATGTCCGAAGACAGGTTTCAATCTCATAAATGACACAATAAGGCATCACTCATGAGTCAACTAAGCCAGAAGATAATGTAGTAGAGTGACCAGTTCCTGTCCCCTCCATTGCATACATCGCTGACTAGTAGCATATTACTCTAATCAGACTTCAGATATACATACATAATGGACTTAAAATGTCCCCAGAAATAAAAATTCCATTGGATTTAAATTTGACGATCGGATAGACCATGCAATGGATACCCCTCGACAAATAGTAGGCCTACATCTTTGCGGCAAACTGCGATTCAAATGACGACTAACTCGCAGACTAAAGTGATCTGGAGCGTCATCATGCAGGTACCACATTCGGCGGATAATGTGCAGAAGTACGTACATCATCCATTTAATGATGCAATTCGTTTCTGAAAAACCGCCTATATACGGCTCTTGTCACATGCAAGAAGTAGAGGCCAATAAGATGACAATCACACAAAGAAAAATAAATCTGATGGTCTGTTCTACAGACAGACTAAAGCTGCAGCTTGAAAGCAATTTGAGGTGACTATTCTTCAAGGTCAATGTAAAGACAAACTGCTTGCGAACTCCGAAATGAAGCATCTTCAGGGCCATGTATATATATATATATATATATATATATATATATATATATATATAACAATTTCAATATTTTGTTATTATAAATACGTTCCAAAAATATTTTACGCCAATTTTAATTCACCAAAAAATCTATTTTATATGCAATAAGACAGAATTATTTTAAGACAAGAATCTCAACCGAAGAATCCCTTCCGGAAAAGAAATTATTTTTCAACATTCTGAGAGTATGTGAAAGATCTTGTGACAATCAATAAGTAGAAAACAAACATTTACAAAAGTTTCACTTTCTTATGGCATCCATTAACAAAATACACACTGTTCTTCTGCGTTCAACACCGAATGGTTAAACGGGAACTGAAGTCGTTAGAAGTTTAACACTCACCGAAGTCATTGCTCTTCTTCAAAATGTTTATGTTTGTTTGTGAGAGGATTAGATTTCACTGCGTTCATTGACGATTAATAGGTCGAAGATATCTTGCGTGCGCATAGCCCTAGCCTACAGTCGTAAATTTTAGACAAGGTATTCTACAATAGAAAACGCTCTCTGATTAGAGCGCCTCTAGCTGCCTAGCTGCTGTTGCCTTCGGAGTGAGGGAAACTGGTTAGCCCAACATCGAGCCAGTAGGATCTCTCAAGATTTCTAACTTCAGAATACGCCGTGTATACTGAATCCTGAGAGTACATAACAGGAGAGAGCTTAAGTCTTGGAACAGAAAGTTGTATCGATGTGGCAATATCCTGTTAGTCAAATCAGCTGTTTTGTTGACGCTGTGGCTTCTTTATTTCAATCGTTCAGAGCGAATCGACCAATGTTGACATTTTATCGGTATTACCACAGTCTGCTATATACAGTCACGAAGCTTGAGTTTTGAGGATGCTAGAAACAATAGACTGTCACGGTACTATTTTGCATTGCCTGTAATGAAGCGATATTAGCGATCCTAGTGGTGAGCAACTATCTAATGTTTGCATATTTACTACGTATTGAAATTCGCGACTGTATATACTAGACTGTGGTATTACGTAGCTAACGAATGTATTAAATCAGTACAGTAGTTCCAGCCTCACAGAGTTAGAATTTGTCATTGGTTCTCTCATTTGTTTTTCCATTTAATTTATTATATTTCATAAATCTTACATTAATAATAATAATAATAATAATAATAATAATAATAATAATAATAAGCCACCGGCGTAGCTCAGTCGGCTAAGGCGCTTGCTTGCCGATCCGGAGTTCCATTCGGGGGCGGGTTCGATTCCCGCTTGGGCTGATTACCTGATTGGGTTTTATCCGAGGTTTTCCCCAACCATAAGGCAAATGTCAGGTAATCTATGGCGAATCCTCGGCCTCATCTCGCCAAATATCATCTCGCTATCATCAATCCCATCGACGCTAAATAACATCGTAGTTGATACAGCGTCGTTAAATAAGCAAGTAAAAATAATAATAATAATAATAATAATAATAATAATAATAATAATAATAATAATAATAATAATAATGTTGTATTTTCTCTGGCAGAGTTAAGGTCATAAGGCCTTCTCTTCCACTCAACCAGCCTTAATCAATGCAGTACATATTTAAATTACGAATATTTACACTACACTTAAAAGGTTCTCCAGCAATATTCTTCAGTTAAGTTTTAACGACTAGTAGACTACATATTTATTTAAATTTAGATAAACCTATAAGGTAAAGTAGTAACTTAATTTATGAGCTAATTTAATTCAATCAATTATAATTAATTTGAGATTTGAGATAGCTAGTAAAATAATGAAAATTAATTTAATATAAGCTTACTACAACTATGTTACAGGGAGAAAAAAAATATATATATAAAATATATTTCTATAATGAGAATATTAATGTAATTGCCATTAGAGGTTTTGTAAATCTATTTAGAGAAATTAATGATAATAATAAGAATGGACAGATGTTAGTTTCTTTATATGTAATAAATATTAATCAGCAATTAATTTGTTAAGTAAGAATTTATGTAATTTTGACCTAAATGAAGTTATTGTCCAACAACCCCTTACATCACTCGGTAGCGAGTTCCAATTTCTAGCAACTGAAACTGTATGAGATGAAGAATATAAAGATGTCTTGTGGTAGGGTATAATGAGTAAATTGTTATGATGAGATCTTGTACTTAGCTGATGATATGCGGATAAATTTTGAAAACGAGAAGCCAAATACGTTAGCAATAAAGCTTTAAGGTATGGAACAAGTCAAAATTTTACAAGGTTACAGTTACAATTTTTTACAATTTCAATTTAAATTTTTTACGATTTTTTGGCGAAATGTAGTGAGATGAGGTGAGGCCGAGGATTCGCCAACAGATTACCTGGCATTTACGTTATGGTTGTGGAAAACCTCGGAAAAAATCCAACCAGGTAATCAGACCAAAAGGGAATGAAGTGAAGTGAGGCCGAGGACTCGCCATAGACCACCCGGCATCAGTCGCACGGCTGGGGAAAACCTCGGAAGAGACCAAGGATTCAGATCAAATAAACCCATAAACTCTTTTGTAGTATTAGAAACTGAAGTTCATGTAATATACTGCTCCAATCTTGTAATACTACAAGTGGGGTATAAACTAGAAGTGGGCTATGAACCAACTAGCCAATGAGAAGTCTACAGTTGGTCACATGACTTTGAAGAAAATGGCTGACAATGAAAGCAGGTAATTCAGAAATGTGTCCAGAATGCAGTGTTAAAATCAATAACTTACTAACAAAAATGTGTGGAAAGAATATGTTGATTAAGACCTGTTTAGTCCACCGTTGTGGCTGAGGGGTTAGCGAGTCTAACACCGAATCCAGCGGGCCCGGGTTCGATTTCCGGTCGGGACGAGTTGCCTGGTGAAGGTTTTTCGGAGTTTTTATCAGGTAACTTTATAAGGCGATTGGAACCCCACTCATCTTCGCCACTTCCTTTCCTCCCCTATCATCCTTTCATTCATCATCCCGTTACTTCTTTTGGTCTTCAGATCGCTCTACAGGCGGCCCTCCGAAGCTGCTGGCTCTCTCTACCGGCCTCCGTGGATTGTATTCATATGATGACGGATAGTTTCTGCAAAAGAACCCGGGGCAGACCTTCTCGGGGGAGGACTTCTGCCTCGGATGGTTAACAGAGCCTTGGGGGTGGAGGGTTGCCGAAGCAGGAATGGTATATGGACTCTGTTGGCTGTAGGGACCGGTCGTTAAGGCGATCAAGTGGTTAGGTCAGTGAGCTTAGAGGATCGGTGGGCACGCAACTCATCCCATATAGGAGGGTGTACAATAGACCTCAAGGTCGTAGTGCGTGGAATGTTCCCTCCCTCCCTTCTAAAAAGAAAAAAGGCCTGTTTAGATGGCCATGAAATCGTGATCATGAATAAAACAAGCTGTGATCCCATGGACACTTAATTCTTAATAGTTCTGAATTTAGACGGCCATGAAATCGTGATCTTATAGCCTCTCCAACTTTAAATATTTATTTAATGTAAATTTGTGCTATTGTAAAAAAACATTGTATGATACACATTCGCAAAGTTATCTTTACGAACTTGTCTCATAAATAATTATTGTATTTAGAAACAAAGACAACACTGAACATAAAATAAAAAATATTTCAATAGTTTATAAAGTAAAAAATAGATAAAAAAAGTATTTCAATAGTTTATAAAGTAAAAAAATAATTAATATGTGTGCCTGTTTTTCAGAACGTAACCTCTAAAATTTGGATTAAATATTCGATATACACACAGTGATATAATTTTCAAGTTCGAGATTACTCGCAAACTTAGACGAGAAATTTATTTTGCATGAATATGAGATTGTAAATTTTATAAAAAAAAAAATAAGAGCTGCTTTTTCGAAACCGAGGTATACTTTTGATGCAAAATTGGCCAATGCTCTGCGAAAAAATGTTCTAGTTTCAACATTCCATCGGTAGGTACATATTTCAGTGAGTTTTTCCTTCATACTTCTTGGAATTTCAGCCAGTTGAACACAGCGAATTCAGTATCCATCTGTGACTGTCCGGAAAATACTCAAAAACCTATTGTTTAAATTCGTACTTAGGGTGTTAATCTCTGATTTTTTAGTAAAATTATAGTTGTTTGCGATTTTGCAGGGATTTGTATTTTTCGAATGGAGTCGTGATCCAGTAGCGGTCTGACCTACCTGCAGCGGTCATGACCTACCTGCAGCGGTTTGACCTTCCTGCAGCGGTCTTTGAGGGCTGTCCTTCCTTAAGGAGATTCAAGAATATTGTAAAATTAGGTTATTTTATGTTTTATAATTAATTGTAATTATTGTGTTAAATTGTATTGTATATTCTTATTGTATTGTGTATTGTACTTTTATTGTGTATTGTTTATATTGTGTATACCACTGCCACCGGGTGCTTGCCCACTTGCAGTGTAAATAAATACTTACGCAAACATAAGTCTCGCCCAAAAGATGTCGGGTCTTTAAAAAGTTTGGGAACCACTGTATTGAATTATTAAACACTAATGGCCGTGTGCACCATTCTCGATCATCTACCCGTTTATCAGCAATCACGGAAACATGGTTAATTCTTGACAATGATCAAGTTAAAGATGCAGTGCACCGACATTTTCCCTCGATCAACTCAGTACCGTCAGCTGACGGTACGCTCGCTTGAGAAGAATCATCTGAGCTCTAGGTTACCGCGTATAAAACAGCGAACGAACGCACTCTGTCAATTATCGCTTCGTTTTTGTTTGTCGGACTGTTTCAAACATCCTCGCAGTTTTCAAATAACAAGTTTACAAGTTTCAATAATCATGGAAGAAAAAAAAAGAAAAGAGCACCGAACTTCTCACAGTTCGAAGTGGGAATTCTTTTAGAACCCGTCAGCAATTCTGCATCCATATTAGAGAATAAAAGTACTGACGGAAGTTCTCCAGGAGAAAAGCAGGCTACCTGGTTGGATTTAACCTCACAATTCAACATGAGTTATACGTGTTTACATAATTCCACATAATTTGTAACGTAATTTATACCGTGGTTATTTCATATTATTGATAATAATTGGGAAAATTTCAGTATACGGATACGTCACTGACAATTATCTAGAAATAGGCTACTAAAAAGAGCAGATTTGTATGTGTTTGTCGAATGCTCATCATCTTGCTTACGAAAGGACACATTTCAGTGCCAATAATTTATTTGGGAAAATTTCAGTATACGGATACCTCGCTAACAATTACTTTAAAATAATAATAATAATAATAATAATAATAATAATAATAATAATAATAATAATAATAAGCAATTCGTCTGCTTATGTCGAATACGCATCATCATGCATACGAAAAGGAAGTTTTTAGTGCCAATTTATTTTGTGTTCACAAGGTTGGAATTTTGGAGTAAGAGGAAAAGGAAGGTATGTGTGTAATTTCTCTTAATTCAAGCGTAAATAGCCTAATTGTCCAAAACGTCATGTAGGTCCTAATAGTTTCAAACGGCAAATCTATAGCTAATCAGTGATAATCTCGCATTCTACAAAATGGTCATTTAGTTTTACTATATTATTACCGGCATAGAATAACTACTTTATTATTATGTTAACAAAATTGGACAGTTAGGCCTAAATAATATTTTTTCCTCAAGTAAAGTCCCGATCTTCCAAAGAAGAAACATATATGAAACATTAGTCTATTTTGAGAAAAAAAAAACATTTTTATTATTCATCTACAAACTTACTCTTTCTATAACAACACCAATTCTGTTACTTCCGCAATGATTTGCGTGTTCAAGATACATCATTTTATCTCCAATTCCATCAAGTACGTCAAATCGTGCCGCCATTTTGGTTTTCTCGACTTGACCATGTTCAATTCAAGATAATCGGTCCCACACCCGTGATCAAATTTGATCATCATCAACTCGCTTGTTTAACTTTGATCGAGATTGATACTCCGCAAATTGACGTTGAAGATGATCTAGTGCCGACTTAACCATGGTCAAATTTTAATCGAGAATGGTGCGCACGGGCATAAGAATTAGAGCTCATATTTCCGAAGAAAATGGATTTGGTCTATTTATTCGGTCAGAAAGTGAGATATAACAGTTAAAACAATCATGGAAAGAGTTAAATTTAGTTTTATCTTCTTCCGAAATTTCTTCACCTCTATGTAAAATTTGACATAATGATGGAGGTCGAATTCAATCTACAACGAAGTATTTTCTTCTATACTACAAACTAATCCAGTCCTTGTTCGTATTGCATAAACGACAATGAGAATGCTATAATGCCATCGTGTACTTTCTCTCGGAATTTGTAATGGATCACCTGCAGTTTCGTAGTCCTGCCCGTTACAGTCTGTTAGTTCTATTAAAGTTCATAATCACATATATTACATAAGCTGCAATGTCAAAATCCAGGAAGAGTAATGATGGATTATGTCATGTCACATTACGTTGAGGTTGCATCGCTGTCATAAATAGATCATTTCTCAAACTCTGTAAATACAGAAGGGGGGGGGGGTGGAAACAAAAGAAGTCTGACATGAAATCATACTATATTCACTGCCACTACGACGACCAGACTGTTATGTCAATAACACGCCAAATCGATGACAAATCACGCATCTTTGCCTTTGGATAGGAGTTAAAATGTTTCCTTTCTCAGTAGATATTTCTACTTCGGAGAATACCTCTGTAACCTGGTGGTGAGCATGGTAATAACTTCCGGATCTAGAGTTTCCGAGTTCGGTTCCCAGGCTTGACTCTCAGGAAGTTTCCTTTGAAGAAGAAATGTTCCCTGATTGCCTACAGTCTGCAAATTTGCATGAATGCGATTATGATTGCTAATGTGTGGGGTTATTAATCATTAACAAGTTTTCGAATAAATTACAATATATCAGGACTATTGCTGGGCAGAAACTTGAACATATTATGTTTCAGAGTTACATTGTTGACAAGTAACGACGTCTATGAGCTAAGCTGAAAGTTAGAATTTAGAAAACAGTTATATTACCGATTGTTCTGTATAATTGTGAAACTTGGACTCTCACTTTGAGAGACAAACAGCGATTAAGGGTGTTTGAGAATAAGGTTCTTAGGAGGACATTTAGGGCTAAGAGGGATGAAGTTACAGGAGAATGGAGAAAGTTACACAACGCAGAACTGCACTCATTGTATTTTTCACCTGACATAATTACAACTTACTTACAAATAGCTTTTAAGAAACTCGCAGGATCATTGCCGTCCTCGCATAAGCCCGCCATCGGTCCCTATCCTGTGCAAGATTAAGTCACTCTCTATCATCATATCCCACCTCCCTCAAATCCATTTTAATATTATCCTCTCATCTAAGTCTCGGCCTCCCCAAAGGTCTTTATCCCTCCGGTCTCCCAAATAACACTCTATATGCATTTCTGGATTCGCCCATACGTGCTACATGCCCTGCTCATCTCAAACGTCTGGATTTAATGTTCCTAATCATGTCAGGTGAAGAATACAATGCGTGCAGTTCTGTGTTGTGTAACTTTCTCCATTCTCCTGTAACTTCATCCCTCTTAGCCCCAAATATTTTCATAAGCACCTTATTCTCAAACACCCTTAACCTATGTTCCTCTCTCAAAGTGAGAGTCCAAGTTTCACAACCATACAGAACAACCAGTAATATAACTGTTTTATAAATTCTAACTTTAAGATTTTTTGACAGCAGACTAGATGACAAAAGCTTCTCAACCGAATAATAACAGGCATTATCCATATTTATTCTGCGTTTAATTTCCTCCCGAGTATCATAGGAACATTAAATCCAGAGGTTTGAGCATGTAGCACGTATGGGCGAATCTAGAAATGCATATAGAGTGTTAGTTGGGAGGCCGGAGGGAAAAAGACCTTTGTTGAGATCGAGACATAGATGGGAGAATAATATTAAAATTGATTTAAGAGAGATGGGATATGATGATAGAGACTGAATTAGTCTTGCTCAGGATAGGGATCATTGCGGGCTTATGTGAGGGCAGCAATGAACCTCCGGGGTCCTTAAAAGCCATAAGTAAGTATTATTATTATTATTATTATTATTATTATTATTATTATTATTATTATTATTATTATTATTATTATTATTATTATTATAATTTCAGTACACAGCATTGAGATTTTATCTCTGTTGGTGATATCTGTTAGCAGTTGGAACAATGGCCATATTAGCTTTTTTAGAAATAATCTTAAATGAACCTCACTATAACCACTTTCTTGCGTTATGCTTTACAATTTTATTTATCTCTGTTACCTCGCTCGACAGGCTCATAGATCGACTCATTTCCGAACGCAGACATAGAGTCGATTTCTAAAACAAGGCTTAGACCACCGCCATGGATTTAAACCGTGTTTAGATTTATAAAACGAGGTCTTTTTCATTTTTCTGAGCCATGGCTCGAAACCATAGTCTGAAGCAGAAACCACGGCTGGGGTAGGTTCAAAACCACGGCTTCATGTGCACAAGATGGAAGTATAGATCAGCTGCATGATTATCAAAGGAAAATTTGTATCTACGAGTATTAAATCCCTGGATGAGAGTGATGAGACACAGGAAAAATCCTTTATAACTATATAACGACAATAATTTCAGACGAATATTTCGATTTTCGATGGGATCAACGCAAAATTTAGTAAGAAAGCTAAATAATAATCTGCAACGAACTCAAGAGGCGGCAGGTTGGCAATTTTATTACACCTTCTTGTTGCTTTGAGGAAGTAAAATATAATATTTTATATTAAATATATCTTTATGCCTATAAGGCGATATAACTTAATTATTAGTCTTTACAGTAGTTTAGGGCAATTTATTTAATACTCGAAATTGATGCGGGCTACAAGAATATGAAGCAAACGTGATTTCGTCTTCTTATTTTAGGTATTTTACTGGGGTTTAATCGAGCGAGGTGGCTCATGGGTTGCGCATTCTAGAGGTCCGTAGTTCGATTTCCGGACCGACAAACCCGACTGTGTTTTTCCGTGGTTTTCCACAGTTACTTAGGCAAATACCGGGTTAGAATTTTCATTGCCACTGTCCATTTCCCTTCCCCTCCCGTGTAGAAAAATAATTTAGATTTCATATCATTCATCTTCTTCATCTTATTTCATAGGCATATTCAGATCAAGACGCATATCTTCGAGAGGCGTTCTCTCCGCAACTGTTCCTGAGTTCCCAGCTTTCCGCAACATTTCTGCTAGGATTAATTTCTTAAAAGCACTATGGATCATGTGCTGCTTGGTCACACTTGGCGGTATGAACTTAGGGCGGAGGGTGTAGGGGACCCCCATTAGGTGAACGGGTAAGGGGGTTACATGTGGCCGGTGGCCTGGTACACCTCATTCTCATTCATTCCATAAAAAATTCAGAGTACACAATAGGCCCCAGTATGGCTGACGTGCAAAGGGTCGTCCCTAACCCGCCCTAGCCAAAAACATAACCTAACCTAACATAACCTACTGTGGCTTTCCATGTAGTATCGTATCGTACAACCATAGAACATTTTAGTGTCAATAAGAAATTTTAATCCAGTTAATTTATTAATTATTTAGAACCAGGTTCTCACATAGTTAATGTTAGTAGTTACGAACAGAGAATAAATTAGGTACAATAACATAAACGCTCGACTTGTGGTAATTATTTGGTCATGAAATAGATTGAAACACAAAATAATATATGAAATAACGTCAAGAAGATGTGAATTACAGTCATAGTCCCTTTGAATGATGCCTGAAAATAGCTATTAATCCTTTGCGTGTTTGTTGTTTTTTTTAATAATGTGTTTAATCTGTAACTACAGTCAGTGTATTGTTATTAGTATCTCTTTGTTGTTACCTATTGTTTTAAAAAGAATGTGTTTAATTTGTACTCTTAAGTCATTTTTCTATTATTCCTTTACTGTACTGTTTACATTTGTTTTTAAATCTTTTGTGTTGCCCCTACCATTATATATTGCCCTTCAAGAATTTCGGTATTCGTTAGTTGTAAGTCATTACTTGTGTTATATTTTAATTATTGTAATTGTTCCTGAATCATGTATGTAACTTGTAACCGTAAATCATTGCTTGTAATATCTTTTTATTACTCTTAACTGTTTCATTGTTCATGAATTAAGTATTAATTTGAAAGTGAATTAATCTACTATTGATTATCTTTTTAAAATCGTGATTTACTCTGAAACGGTTAGACATTCTTGTATACCTTTTATATTGATTATTCCTCAAACATCTCATTAATCTTTAACAGGAGCCATTCTTTCACTAATGTGTATGCTTCTACATAATTCATGTGAATTGTAACTGTGACCATTATTTTATGTTATCACTTTACTATTGTTTATTGGTTATAAAATATGTATTTTGTTGCCAACTATAACCCTAATATACCTCAGGGTGAAATAGAGTTTATTAAATTGGATAATAAAAAAATAGTAAGTAATGTTAGTATCACAGTTTAGTATAAACAGTCACGACGCTCAATACGTAGTAAATATTCATCCATAGATAGTTGCTAACCACAAGGATCTCTACTATCACCTCATTACAGACAATGCGAAATAGTACCTGCACAGTTTATTGTTCCCAGTACCCTCAAAAAGTCAAGTTTCGTGACTGTATATACTAGACTGTGCCAGTATTTCAAACGTACATATATTTTGTAAATTAGTAAATATAACAATAACTTACCTGAGAACAAAAGAATGTAGCCTACTGCAATTCATTAAAAATATTAATCCCGATGTCCATTTCCTATTAATAGCGACTCTTCTGTGGCTGAACAGTCAGTGAGGACAGGAATGGTGTAATCAGCTGTTTATATCCTATCAGCTTAGCCAACATAGTGTCACAAAAATCCCTACAACTCCGTCAGTTAATAAAATTTTGCTCCACACAATGTACAATCGTTTTAAATGATTGATGGAAAAACGGCACGAGTGAACCAGTTCGTTTCTCTAGCAAGCTCCTCAATTATTATCCCTCAATTTGATATACCTACAGAAAAATCAGTAGAATTGGTTATAGTGAACCTAGCGACAATTCTTGGAAGTAAATCGGGTCTAATCTATTTCTTGAAATCTTCATTCTCCCACCTTATGAAATACGGAGGCTGCTTCCTATTATTGCATTGTTGTTACAGATAAAGATTCTTAACAGACATTATATTTTAATGTTATGAATGTTGTGTAACACTGAATAATGCCAAAATTAAATCCAAACTTAATCCGCTCTTTGTTGTCCGATTTAAAAGAGATAACAGTAATTGCCGGTGATATTATGTCACGGGTTGGAGATGTAAACTGCATGTCGTGGAGGTATCCGACGCAAAGAAGTGATACGATCAACGTTATAGCTCTTGTAGAGAGAGAAAGCCTATCTCCGGTCGAATATTACTTGATCATTCTGGAATTAGTGTACGACAGGTAAACTTCACTCTCATCAAGTTTGCTGTAAATTTCTTCAAATATTTCAACAAATTTTAACATTGATGTAGCCTATATTTTGCGATAACCTAAACCTAGTTCCTCAATATCGCGTTCATACCTTCCTAATTTCCATATGGAGTTCATATTTTTCCAATATCATCATCATCATCATCATCATCATCATCATCATCATCGTCATCTACAATACTAGGCCTCTTGACCTGTTTCAACTACAGTGAATTCCTATTTCTTGTGAGTAAAATGTCGTTTTACAATTATAATTTATAAGTTCAAAAATGCATTGTTATTATTATTATTACTATTATTATTATTATTATTATTATTATTATTATTACTATTACTAGTCTATTAATATTATTAAGCGTGTGCGCGTCCCGAGAAATCGGTCCGAGGTTCGATTCCTGGAATGGGCAATGGAGGAAATTTTTCTTCCGTCAGCTCGTCGTCTTGTGATTGCCCTGTGATGTCTTTGGGATGGCCCTGTGCCATACTAATCACATGATCAGAAAGACCCGCACTTGTGAGATATGTAGTGTGTGTGATTCAGCGATTCTCCATCACCCATCAACAATGGCGTGTAAGACGGAAAAAAAGGTGGTTAAACCGACAAAGAAAAAACAGAAAGAAATAACGATTATTATTATTATTATTATTATTATTATTATTATTATTATTATTATTATTATTATTATTATTATATTGTAGGTACTAATGTGCTGGACTATAATTGGCCTACGACTGTTGAACAGCACACAATTATTAATAAATAAATAATTTATTTTTATTATTACTATTACGTTATTATTATTATTATTAATTTATTATTATTATTATCCATTGTGTATTATTATTATGAATATGCATCTGTAGCCTGAAATTCCGTAACTTCAACTGATTCGGTGAAACTGGAAAATATTCAAAGAAAATTTATTTCCTTATGTGCTTTTCGATTTATACCCAGTTCCTCTGACTTCAATTATGAGATTACTAGTAAATATTTTAACTGTTGTAGCCTTTATTGTAGACGTCAAAATCTTGATTATCAATTTTTTTGAAAAGTTATCAATTGGTGATATTGATTGTGAGTCTATCATAAACAATATCAGCCTTCGTATTCCTACAAAAGGTTTAAGATTTCAAAAGAAAATTTACAACAGAAATTCTAATTCACTTTCTCCAGTCTGTAGATGCAAAAAATATGCCAATTTGCATGGGAACAATTTAGATACTTTTAAAGTATAGTTTCATTTTTTTATTATTTACTGTTCTTGTTCTCAATTTTATTTATGTATGTTTTTCTTGATTTAAGATATTATTTATTTATTTTTGCACCTTTGTATCTTCTGTTTGTGTATTGTGCTGAACTATATTATTGGTCTCTGGCTGTTGTTCAGCACACAAATATTAATAATAAATAAAATAATAAATAAATAAATTATTATTATTATCATTATTATTATTATTATTATTATTATTCAAGAAACTAGTTCGATTAATTAAAATGTGTCTCAGTGAAACATACAGCAGAGTCCGTATAGGTCAGTTTCTATCTAATGCTTTTCCAATTCACTGCGGGCTAAAAGCAGGGAGATGCACTATCGCCTTTACTTTTTAACTTCGCTCTAGAATACGCCATTAGGAAAGTTCAGGGTAACAGGCAGGGTTTGGAATTGAACGGGTTACATCAGCTTCTTGTCTATGCGGATGACGTGAATATGTTAGGAGAAAATACACAAACGATTAGGGAAAACAAGGAAATTTTACTTGAAGCAAGTAAAGCGATCGGTTTGGAAGTAAATCCCGAAAAGACAAAGTATATGATTATGTCTCGTGAACAGAATATTCTACGAAATGGAAATATAAAAATTTGAGATTTATCCTTCGAAGAGGTGGAAAAATTCAAATATCTTGGAGCAACAGTAACAAATATAAATGACACTCGGGAGGAAATTAAATGCAGAATAAATATGGGAAATGCGTGTTATTATTCGGTTGAGAAGCTCTTATCATCCAGTCTGCTGTCCAAAAATCTGAAAGTTAGAATTTATAAAATAGTTATATTACCTGTTCTTCTGTATGGTTGTGAAACTTGGACTCTCACTCTGAGAGAGGAACATAGGTTAAGGGTGTTTGAGAATAAGATGCTTAGGAAAATATTTGGGGCTAAGCGGGATGAAGTTACAGGAGAATGGAGAAAGTTACACAACACAGAACTGCACGCATTGTATTCTTCACCTGACATAATTAGGAACTTAAAATCCAGACGTTTGAGATGGGCAGGGCATGTAGCACGTATGGGCGAATCCAGAAATGCATATAGTGTGTTAGTTGGGAGACCGGAGGGAAAAAGATCTTTAGAGAGGCCGAGACGTAGATGGGAGGATAATATTAAAATGGATTTGAGGGAGGTGGGGTGTGATGATAGAGACTGGATTAATCTTGCACAGGATAGGGACCAATGGCGGGCTTATGTGAGGGCGGCAATGAACCTCCGGGTTCCTTAAAAGCCAGTAAGTAAGTAACATTATATTGTAAGTACTAATGTGCTGACTATAATTGGCCTACGACTGTTGTCCAGCAAACAAATATTAATAAATAAATAAATTATTTATTTTTATTATTACTATTACGTTATTATTATTATTATTATTATTATTATTATTATTATTATTATTATTATTATTATTATTATTAAGAACAAACTCTACTAAATTCCCATCTCCCACATTTACTGATATTACATGTATTTTGGGGTTGTCAAGAAAGACGTAAGACATTTAGTTCAATATTTCGCAGAAATGGTAGATCGCTTAATCGCGCTATAATATGCCTCTCTTCAGATCAATATTAACGTACGTTCAAATAAGAGGCTTTACTAGTGAGATTAATTTAACTATTTCGTTTACAGATTGCATTTCATCCTGCACATGCTCGTGCAATTTCTCGACATGTTCCCTTTAATTACTGGAACGTTCGCATTGCCAAGAAACGTGGTGCGACCTCGTCACCAAACACAGAGTGCGCTGCTACACGCATACTGGCAGAGGATGCTGACTTTACACCGCCTTGTAGTTCAGCAAATGGTAGGCTAATCACCGAGTTAATAATACCTACATTCGCCCGTTTCATTGCAGCTAAGCGGAACGTGTATTTCCACAATATTGTGTTATGAGTTGAATGCGGAAGTTTATATGCACTAAAAATCAGAAGATATTCCTGTATTTATCCTCTTAAATTGCTGAAATATGAACTAAACATAAAGGATGTTTGTTGTTTAGTCAACTGTCCGAAGACAGGTCTAAACCTCACAAGTGATTTCAACAAGGCACCACTCATGAGGCAACTAAGCCAGGAGATAATAGGGTAGGGTGGCCAGTTCCTTTCCCCCTCCAGTGCATACATCGCTGACTAGGAACATATTACACTAATCAGACTTAAGATGCATACAGAGAATTATTATTCTTCCTCTGACACACATCGTCAAGTGAGATGTACTGTCCGACAATAGATTTTTTTTTAGTTGGCTATTAACGACGCTGTATCAACTACTAGGTTATTTAGCGTCGATGACATTGATGATAGCGAGATGAGACCGAGGATTCGCCATAGATTACCTAGGAAAACCTCGGAAAAAACCCAACCAGGTAATCAGCCCAAGCGGGGATCGAACCCGCGCTTCAGACAGGCAGGCAAGCGCCTTAACCGACTGAGCCACGCCGGTGGCTCCGACAATAGATATATACATACAGTATATATATATATATATATATATATATATATATACCTCACTCAGGGTATACATAAAGGATATGCAGTAAAAATGTTGTTTATCCAAACATCCAAAGTATTTCTCAGTTCCTGCTTTATTCTGGTCAAATGTAAAATAGTTTATAACTTATCCCTCGCAACTTAGCTGCTCTAGAATTTCATACTATTCTTCTGGGGTGTTTTTGATCCCAAGAATATTTGTTGTTAATAAATAATTGGGGTATTTTATAGCTTAATACATTTTTATATACAGTGCAAAGAAACTAAAAATTTCATAATTTCAGAACACACACTCTCTTTGACTCCACATTACACTACACAAACACACCCTCACAGGAAAAAAAACAAAAGGCTCCAAGACCAGCAACAAGCAGTTCTGAAGATGGCCAATAGCAGACCGAAACATATTAACCAGGTGCGGTAAAATTTAACTAGAGAAAGACATATAATACATATTCCGAAGTGAAATTTTTTATTGCGCCCAGAATTATTCACTATGTTTAAACAATGAATGAAAGAATTAATTTAATTAGTGTAATGGTGACTGTTTACTCTGTATCTGTGTTCTTATTTTTTCAATTATCAGAGAACACATTCACTTCCCTTGAAATATAACTCGAAAATGGAATTGTTATTGCATCAAGTACTAATTATTATGATCGTACAATTAATTAATTTAGTCTCATAACCTGCTGCAGTAGAAAGAAAAAGAAGCTAATTTTACAAATAAAAATAATTACTCTTGAACCTACATACCCACATGGCAGTTTACGGTGTATTTGTTTCATTTGTTCACTTTCTTTACAACAAAACATTATTACTGCAAAATAATTCTAACTAGAAAATAAAGACTTAAGATAATGGTAACGGTATTGTAGAGAAATTTTGAATAATGTCAATTATAAAAGAGCCTTACAATAACATACATTTCCAAGTAGTTTATCCGATTGTTTTATTTTTATAAATGTATGAAAAAACTATGCACTAGATCCATTATGCGCATGTATTTACTTATGAATTTAAAATTACAGTTGACCCAAAGAGTGTTTTTCGTCGAGATAAATTCTGAAGTGTTGTTGTTGTTGTTGTCGTCTAGTGCCTTGCATTTGACAATGAAGCCATTAGCAGTCGTGTTTTCCAATACTTTTGAACTGTAGTTTCTTCTGATCTTAATGCTTCACAGGTCTTCAAGTGGTCTTCATTCATTTCAAAATGAATGTAACTGCCACATTGTAAAAACTGGTGCCCGTTAAGAAAACAGTTACATGAAAGCCACAACATACATGAGTATGAGTCCTAAAAATAAATATTCCGGAGTTAAAACTGTCCCCCAATCGGATCTCCGGGTGGGGACATCTTTAGGCAAATCTCACCATACCAATTCCAATTATCAAGTGTAAGACATTAAATTATTAGACAATTTCCTAGTTCTGCTACTTCTGCTAAGGAAAAGTCAATTAACTGAAGTATGAACAAGCTTTTAGAGATAATTCTGAAAACAATCTAGCTTCCACTGGATTTCTTGTAACTAAGGATTAACAATTTCAGGTAAATGCTGGTTCCTCCGCAATCAATAAGGAAACTACAGTAATAAATTCTCCTGCACTCAGAGTCAAGTCAAACGAAATGCTATCCCGAGAAACGCAGACGGAAGTTTATTCTCTTCTGGAATGTGAGAACTGTCATTTAAGTGAAAATCTGGTGAAACAGTTCATTATTCACATAGACAATTATGGGAAGAAACATGAAGTATCTACAGCAGTTGGTGCACAGAGGTGATGTTATACAAAAACGTAATAACTTAATTATGAGCTAATGTAATTCAATTCAGTCTATATATGCAATCTATAAACAATTATGATTAAGTTGAGAGAGCTATGGTGGTTTTAAGAATAAATACTCACTTGTGGCTAAAGTGTGCCTCTCTTTTAAGCTTCCTTTTCTTTATTATATCCTATTTCTTCTCCTCCCATTGCTTAGGTTTCTTCCATGGGGTTACTTCTGTTCCTAATGATGATTCCGTAACTAATACAACAATTCACGCGCCAAAGTATTTTTCTCTGAGGCGGCTTTTGCCGCGTAAGTAAGAAGCAGTATTGCCAACCTACTACAGTTTAAAATTGAATGGATAAATGTTTCAAGATGATATGAATGGAATATGTGTAAATGCTACCATCTTCCTGGCTGGACAATGACTGTTTCCACGAAAAAGTCTTTGGACTATGGTTGTTTTATGAAAACCACTGAAAATTTCCACTCCTATAACAAAGGCCTATGGTATTTTCTTCCTAGCAACTAATTCAGTAGATGCTAGGCAACTTTCGGTGCTGGACCCCGGACTCATTTCACCGGCATTATCGCCTTTATTTCATTCAGACTCTAAATAACCTAGATGTTGATACAGCGTCGTAAAATAACCCAATAAAATATATAAAATAAAAACTAATTCAGTAGATGGCCGCTACAATACACTCACCATATGCTTAAATAACTTCAATTTGCATTTTTTTTTTTTGGACTATGGTTACTTTTAAAAAACCTTTTCAATTATACTAGTTATCAATAACCCATAAATAAGTCGCCTGGGTGGCTCAGACGGTATAACGCTGGCCTTCTGTACCCGAGGTTGCGGGTTCGATCCCGGCATTTAAGTGTGCTTAAATACGACAGACTCATGTCACTAGATTTAGGCCCGATTGTATAAACCATTTAATCTTAGATCAGAGGTTAAATTGATCCTTGTTCTAGCTGAACTTGGAATTTTGTGTTGTATAAAGTCTAATCTGAGATTAATTTGTCTCAAACTAAAGTCAACTTTGACTGAAAAAATTTCTCCGATTAAGTTAGATGATCCAAGTTCAGTTATTTCTTTTCTGTTTGAAATATACGAGTGACAGATTGTGCAAATAAAATATCCATTATTATTATTATTATTATTATTATTATTATTATTATTATTATTATTATTATTATTATTATTAATAGGTATGTAGGTACATTTATATATATATATATATATATATTTCAATTTCTTGCCTTAATACAAAAACAAAACAATCTTATATTTTATAAGGCTCTATCGTGTTCAGCAGTATCAAATGACATAACCTATAATTATATTATGTTTATAACAACCATTAATTAATGGATATGATAGGTACATTCATCAATTTTCAATTAACTGTATTACTAAACGAAAATTGTCGTTTTATAAAGCTTTATTATGTTTAGCAATATCAAACACCATAACATGATAACAATTTGGAGAACGGTCAACCGTCTTCTTATTGTCCGCTATTATTTACATTGCACAAAACAAACCAGTGTCTCCAACAGAGTGTACGGAAAGTCGCCAAGAAGTAGTTGGAAAGTCGCTAGATTTCTCATTATCAACAAAGAAAGATTAAATTTCGTCACTATGGGGTGCTAAAAAGGTCGCTAAATCCCTATTTAAGCAATATAAAAGTTAAAAGAAATTGTTGTTGAAAAAGAGTTAAAGTCGCTGGATTGGCAAAACTGAACAAACCTGTACAACATGGTCCGCGCATCACATATTTCACCTGTTTATGCGATGTTGCCAAATCCTTTTCACGTGAACTTAGATTGCATTTGAACAAAGGTAATTTGATCGCAGAAAAGTTTTATACAATAGAAGAAGTGTCTGAACTCGGTTCACTTTTCGATCTTCGATCAAAGTTGATCTTTAGTCAGGGCCTTAGTGGCACGTAAAAGAACTCCTGCGGGACAAAATTCCGGCACACCGGCGACGCTGATATAACCTCGGCAGTTGCGAGCGTTGTTAAATGAAACAATTTTTAACCCATAAATGATATTCCAGGATCGGTTACAATATCGAGACAGAAGGGGGAATGATTCTTTAACCGTAAAATAAAGTGTTCTAGGGCAAATTACCTACTGGTACGAACATTTTTGTTTATTTGCTTGTTTCCCTCAGCTCCTACCCACAGTCCGCTGGAACATTCCCTATCTTATGCGGTCCTCTATTAATGGTATAGCCATCATTTTAGTATATGAGAAGTCAGTGCCGTTAATGACCAATATTTAAGATTGCAGATGAAAGAAGATATGTTTAAAGTGTCTCAATGGGGTGTGATGCAACAGTGGATTAGAGCCATTTTACAGGACCTCAGCAACATGACTTCATCTTACAACGAGCTTCATATAAAAAGTACGACTTTTTCTAAAACTCTTCAAGAAAAAGATAAGAACCATTGTAAAGAAATTAAAAAATATAACGGAAAAATTAAGACACTCGAAGATAAACAGAAGGAATTAAATGTTAAATTGCAACTCAGTAAGTAAAATACAATGTAAAACAATATATGTAACTTTAAGAGAGCTTCCTGATAGATTAATCCCTGATGTCAGACCTACCAATACCCCGCATTACGCGGGTTTCACCTGTTTTTTTGAAAAAAAAAATCTCTTCCTCATAACTAGAGAACAGCACGATGTGAAGAAAATTTTGCCGAAACATGAAAGTTATTTTTGCAAAATGTGAAAATATAAAATAAACATTTCAATGCTAAAAATATCTTCGTTTTTAAACCATTTCGAGCTGGTTTACATTATTAATTAGCTACAAAATAAGTATTTAGAGTTTAAAAATGTTGTCTAGGTCTATATTCATTCATTCATTCAAGGTTTTATTCCCAAGAGCAGGTCTTTCACTGCAAATCCAGCATTCTCCAATCTTCCCTATTTTCTGCCTTCCTCTTATTCTCTGAATATGATCCATAGGCTAAGGGTTGGTAATATTGTGATAGTTCTTTTTGAGAATTCATTACAATTTTATTGAGCGAGAGGAAGATCGGTTTTTTGGTCAACGTATTAAGGGAATTTTCGTGGTCAAGACTCTGCACAAAACCGGTCCTTCTTTCGCTCAGTAAAATTGTAATAAATTCTCAAAAAGAACTATCACAATATTACTCGTATCACAATATTACCAACCTTTATCCTATATCTGAATGTCTTCTATCATCTGATATCTTCTTCTACCCAGAACGTTTCACCCGTTCACCATTCCTTCCAATTCATGCTTCAGTAGACAGTTTCTTCACAGCCAGTGACCCAACCAATTCCTTTTCCTCTTTCTGATCAGTTTCAACATCATTCTTTCTTCACCTACTCTTTCCAACAAAGCTTCATTTCTTATTCTGTCTGTCCACTTCACACGTTCCATTCTTCTCCATATCCACATTTCAAATACTTCTATTCGCTTCTCTTCACTTCGCCGTAATGTTCATGTTTCTGCCCCATCCAATGCCACACTCCACACAAATCAATATACTAAATAAAATAAGATAAATCTGTATAATGAAACAGTTTGTCAGTATCATCAAATCCTTATCGGAATGTCAGAACTAAGTACCGTAATTTTCCACAACTAAGGTGCTGGAACACAACTACGGTCCACGATACAACCACAGTCTAGTATATACAGTCAAGAAGCTCAATACGTAGTAAATATGCATCCATAGATAGTTGCTGACCACTAGGGTCGCTACTATCGCCTCATTACAGACAATGCGAAGTAGTACCGGCACAGTCTATTGTTTCTAGTACCCTCAAAACTCAAGCTTCGTGACTGTATATACTAGACTGTGATACAACCTTTCAAATTTTGCACTCTATAACGTAGTACCCTGTTTATCCACATTTTTGCTGTTCTGAACTTTGAAGTCAAGTCACTGCAGCTATCTATGACACTTCTACAATGTTCTTTGAATGGTTGTATCGTGGGCCATAGTTGTGTTCCAGGACCATAGCTCTGGGAAATCACAATTTTTTTTACAATGAAGGAAACAAAAAAAATTATATAGACTAGACTTAACACTGGTTACAACACAATACAAGTATCTTTTCCACATTTTCTGGCAAGAGATAACACTTCCGCTCAGTTAATATTAGGCCTATTTTGTACGATGAAAATCGCATGAAGTTTTGCAAAAAGAGGGAAAATTAAGTAGACAGCAATATTGATGGTTGAAACCCATTTAAATCATTTACACGCATATACTATGTAGACATGGCAACACTGTAAAACTTTCACTGGATTCGATAGAACGAGAAAAATTTGGATAGGAACCACTTATTTAGTTTTGGGTTCTCGAATTCTTGGACCCTGCGAGTTCAGTGACTATAAAGGATAATTTTGGGCCTTCACTTGTTCTTGAGTATCCCGGAATGTTAGTGGAATGGGTGGCTTGGACTTTTCAAATGTTCCCTGGAAAGCATCTCTATTTTCTCCTTATAATGTCTGGAAATCATGGTTCAACGGTGATTATAAAAATATTAACGGAGGGCGGGGGGATTGTGCAAAATATGTAAAAAAAATTAAGGCTTTTATGAAATATGAACGTTTTACCAAAATACTATGAGAGATGAAAATTTTTGCTACTAATTGCATTCTACACAACGTGAATGGTGACAATCGTTTTTCTCATACCACTAGAAGAAATGTTTAGAATATGAAATTTCAGTTTTTGTCTGTCTCCACTCGTGCATTAGATGACTTTCCACAAAATGTGGCAATAATTGGCTTCTTGACCACTTTTATAAACTTATATAGTAATGCAACAGAGTTTAGCGAAAATAATTTTTCAATTCCTATGAATTATGTCATGATTAGAATTATAATAAAACTCTTATGTTCTATTGATATACAAACTACATACGTGCAGGATCATTCGTAAAGTATGACCATCGCTTTAAGAATCAGTTCTACAAATCAAAGGTTCAAAATGCTAAGACTTTTAAAAATCCTATATATTCAGAGAAATAAAATTAAATATCCTATAGGCTAGTTGTTAATAGGGCCAGGATTTATATGCACAAAAGTCTGATATATGCAAAATCAAACCAGAAATATGCAAAAACATGCAAAATCAATTTATTTAACATATCAAGTATCAGTAATAATTTTGTCAAAGTTCCAGATACAACACTGTACTCAACTGCAGTGTTTGTAGTTAGGTAATATGGGAACACATATTTAAACCTTCTTACCTAATCCCCATTTCAGTTTGCTTGATAGGCTTTCCCCTCTACTCACACTTTCTACCATCATTACTGAAAATGTTTACCAGTAATCTACATTTCGAAAGTCTATACTGAGCGTTTATATTTAATTTTATTGCTGTTTATATCAACTGGCACATTAAGAAACTACTGACAGCAGAAGATAAATGTTTTCTTCACCGCTAGTTGCTACTTTACAGCATACACAATGGGACAATCTGCGTTGTGTCCCTCCCCTCTGACTTCATAATACAAACTGACATTCTTTAATTTAATTACTAGTTGAAAATATTCTAATAACGACACTAGGAAATATTCAAACATGTAATTGTTAAACATGTCACTGTATTCTATTTTCACCTGTATACTTTATTTAATATTTTATTTTCTTGTGTGTACAACTTGGGGGGTGCAGGTATAAAGAGGTAACAGCTACTGGCTTTTCACTGACGGATTCAGAGCAAGTAGAAGGGGAAAGAAATGCATTCGCATCCTCTTAACTTGTATGAAATATCGTTTACATACAAGGCGATTCTCGACTAAGAGTCAGCCTATATTTTGTTTATAGTACTGTACATTTGAAGTGAATTGTTAGAGAAAAAACCGTTTCCAAGAAAATAAATTTTAACATATTCGATTTTATTAATTTCACATTTGTGCAAGTTTGTTTCTGGTTTCCGATTGACATTATAACCTTTGCATTCTTAACTATCAAAATACAAGTTATAATATTTAAATAAAT
The DNA here is from genome assembly GCF_040183065.1 of Periplaneta americana. Lineage (NCBI taxonomy): Eukaryota > Metazoa > Arthropoda > Insecta > Blattodea > Blattidae > Periplaneta > Periplaneta americana. Next base: position 42,727,789 of record NC_091117.1, on the reverse strand, counting down.
AGGTAAGTTATTACATGTTTTTCACAAAAATCGCAGAACATTGTCGTTCCGTCTGTCCTCGAGCCTTCTTTATTTGTTACCCATTTATTTTGAGTACCGGTACACTGGAACGATGATTTTGTAGGTGGCATCGCGAATTCACAAACCACACAGAATTGTCCTTGGACTGATACTATTTCTTAAAAGGTTTTCTCTTTCAAGTGAGAATATTTGTTGTTGTTGTTGTTTTCTAATGCCAGGCGTTTGACAATAGTCATTTGACCACTTGCACTCCAATATTTTTCAAAGATATTATCATGGCCAGCCACTGAAGCACAGATTTTGAGGTGTTCCGAATCCATTTCTTGGTTTGAGTTGCACAATGGGCAGTTAGGGGACTGATATATTCCAATTCTATGCATGTGTTTGGCCAAACAATCATGGCCTGTTGCCAATCTAAATCCAGCTACAGACGATTTTCGTGACAAATCGGGAATTAACTGTGGATTTTGATGCAGAGAGTTCCATTTTTTCCCTTGGGATTGTGTTATCAAATTTTGTTTGTTAAAGTCTAAGTATGTAGATTTAATAAATCTTTTCACGGAGTAATACGTAGATTTAGTAACAGGTCTGTAAGTAGCAGTGATGCCCTTCTTTGCTAAAGCATCCGCATTCTCGTTTCCCAGGATTCCACAATGGGATGGTATCCATTGGAATACAATTCTTTTATTGAGTGATATTAATTGAGAGAGCATTTTAGTTATTTCTGCTGTTTGAGATGAAGGTGTGTGTTTAGAGACTATTGATAGAATAGCTGCTTTGGAGTCTGACAATATAACTACATTCCTAAATTTATTGATGTGGCATAGAAGATTCCTGAGACTTTCACTTATTTCAATGATTTCTCCATCAAAACTTGTTATTCCATACCCAAGAGATCTATAAAGTGAGAAGAGACAGCACGTAACACCTGCACCGGCACCTTTTTCTCTGGAGATCAAGGATCCGTCAGTGTATAAATGAAGCCAGTTTTGTGGAGGGTACCTAATAATAATTGTCTCTAAACACAATTGTTTCAGTATTTACTTCTGATTTCAGTATTTATTCTGTTAAATTTAGATTATATTCTATATTTAATAGAATATTTTGTATCTTAACCGGAAACAAACGTCTATATTACGTTTCGCGCGTATTGAGAAAAACGGCATCATAGTTGATTGTTGTCGGCAGAGTGAATACACTCATATTATGAGATAGATCTGTGTTTATTTAGAGAAAATATTATACTGAAAAAAAAAAACTAAAAAAAAATTCGAAGTTTACATATAGGCCTATGGCGATTTTTGCTACAGAATTGAAAATATGCTACAACATATGCAAAATAGAGTATTATATGCATATTCGTAATCACAGACGCTCAAAACCAAGGTGCTCAAAACGTATATAAAACTGTTTTCGCATGACTTTCAAAGAGTCTGTAAATACATGCATTTGCATATGAATCCTGACCCTAGTTATTAATTTTTATTAATAATTTTATTGTGTATATCAGTAGAGTTTATTTTATATTCCATGCTTGAAACGCACAGCTGAAAAAAGAGACCAAGAAACAAAGAAAATTAATGAAGACCTTACAACAGAAATTCACCAACAAAATCAAACCTTAGAAGAATGCAGAAAAGAATTAGAAGAATTAAGTAAGTTCAAAAAATTGTAAAAATAAGAAATTTAAGCAGCCTACAGTTATGTTATCATAATACTCGTATATCCAGGTAAACGTATATCAGAATTGTCAAAATACATGATCTAAACATTTATATAAAGTCTGTTCTCGATTACCCATAGGTAGCATGCTTATCATGAAACATAAGAATTCGAAGATGATTAGCTTTTAAGTGCGATTAAAAATTCTTAGCGCTGTTTTCTTCGGAAGAGATAGAGCTGGGAATTCATGACGAAGATTCAGAGCGTGAAAAAAAAAATCTTGTACCTGAATACATGGTTTCAGGAAAAAATTAAGATTTACTTCTCTGTCCATGTCAAAATTCAGCTGTTCCAGTCATCGTCCTCGACTATCATTCCACCTCTGGGAGTATTGAATTTCAATTCATAATCCTACCACTTCAGAAATATAGTTCAATACTGCCAAATAAATGGAGTTACAGAAAAGTCTCTGAGGATGACCACGTACAAAAGAGAATGGAAAACAATGGCATAAAATATTATGTTTCAAATACGTAATGGTTCGCTAAAAGGTAGGAAGGATAGAACGAAATATTTTATTTCTGTTTTTTTTTTTTTTTTCAAGTTTATGTTGATAGATGTAGCATTATACAAAAGCTGCGAAATATTTTTAATCCGCTTTGTTAAAAAGAAAGTTTATAGAAAAATAATGTTTGTTCACAAAAGAATGTGGTCTATTTTCACAAAAACTTGTTTCAATGGTTTCAATATTGCTGCTATAGCAAATTTAATAAATAAACAGCAATTCAAGCTGTTCTTGAGTCAGTTTTTTTTTTCAAATTCGCATCAGAAAATAATGTGAAAATAACCTACATCTTCGTATACAGGACTTTCATTTCAAAACTTCCCAGTCTAAATAACTAATTATTTAGACTAAATTGAATTCAATTTAAACAAAAAACATATCAATTTAGATATTGACGGGTAAGTCTGAAACCAGGCTTAATTGCATTTTAGATTTCACTCCCACCCCCAGCCACCTCAATTTGAAATTTCAAATAGCACCCCTATATTTTTATACTTAAATATGAAAGAGCATTCAAGTGTTTATACACCTCATTCATTTGTTTTCGCATCTTTTGTTTTCTGTCACCTCCTGGCAACCTGTATTTTTGTTATTATTAGTTGATTGTAGGAAGAAAACATAGTTTATTTTGTGTAATTTCATTAATTTAATCAATAAGAATGATTTATATTTTCTCTTGAAGGGTATACACTATTTTAAAATAATTTAATACACAAGCACAACTATTACATGAAATGCTCAATAAGTTTTTATAGCTTTTTTTCTCTTCAGCTCTAATCAACAAAAACAAATACAGGTTGCCGTCGACGATATAAAAACAAAACATGCGAAAACAAATGAATGAGGTGTAAAAACAATTGAATTCTCTTTCATATTTAAGTTTAAAAATATAGGGGTGCCATTTGAAATTTCAAATTGGGGGAGGCTAAGGGTGGGGGTAAATCTGAAATGCAATTAAGCCCGGTTTCAGACTTTCCCCTCAATATTTAAATTGCCGTGTCTTTTGTTTAAATTGAATTCAATTTAAATAATTAATTATTTAGACTGGGAAATTTTGGAATGAAAGCCCTGTATATATTTCAATATAGATCATTGTGGGTTAAAACCTGACTGAAGGCGATGGAGTTTAAAGTGCAATAAAATCCTTAGCACGTCTTCATACGGGAAGAAAGTAAAGCTGGGAAACAGGCACGTAAAAAAACCGTTCTCCTGAGAGGAAGTTCTAGACAAAAATTCGTCGGTGAACTTGAAAATAGCACAACAGGCATATTAGCTTACTAGTGAACTAACTGTACATGAGCTTGTCCCAGCCTCTATTACCATCATACGATATTTCAACATAATTAATAGATGAATAATTTCAAGGGAAAAATTATTCCGGGGCCGGCATCGAACTCGGGATCTGTACCTGAACGTGCCAACGCTCTACCGACTGAGCTACCCAGGAACTCTACTAGATTCCGGCTCAATTATCCATGTACCTCATGTGGGTTGACAAGACGTCAGAGACCCAACATTGAGTGCACACTTTCTGTGGTTTTTCTGTTAACAAACAGTAGCGTGTATTATACAAATCTGGCTATCCAGATACAGCTTCCTGTAAAGCTGACCTGAATCATTTCTTGTAGAATTCCTGGGAAGCTCAGTCGGTAGAGCGTTGGAGCGCTCAGCCAAAAGTCCTGAGTTCCATGCCCGGCCCCGGAACAATTTGTCCCTTATAATTTTCAAGACAGCTTTACAGGAAGCTATACCTGAATAGCCAGATTTGTATCATTAATAGATGTTTTTTGTTTTTCAGGAAATTATAAGTTTCAAAGCGAAATTGGTATAACTAAACTTAAAAATGATCTTGAAAATAATTCAAAACAATTAAAAACTGCTCTAACTGAAAATGATACTCAAAGAACAAAGATTGAAGCATTAACAGAGATATTGAAAACCACAGAAGAATCGAAGATTTGTTCGGAAGAAGAATTAAGACATTTAAAACAAATATTAGAAAATAAGGACAAGGCACATAAACAAGAACTTGAAAGTGAAAAAAATAACCACTCTGAAAAATGTGAGAAGTTGACATTGCAGAAGGACGAAATAAAAGGACTTAACCAGTCAATAACAATCCTAGAGGTATAGTGCACAATAACTGCCTACGCCTGGAAACAAGTTTCGCCCAGTACGATTGTTCTAAAAGTGACATGGACAAATAACGGCCTGCATATTGACAATTTAGCGCTTCAGCTTTCGGCAAAAATAAATAAATAATTAAATAAATAAAAACTCGCACAACATTATTTGTACGATTTCTTTGCAATATGCTTATCCTAAACAAATATTCGCTAAATTTAACTGCACTGAATGGAAATTAGCTGTATACTAATGCTATAACCTTGATGTTCCTTCACCTTGTGTTATCTGTCCATACTACGAAACACAAAACCTTTTCACGCTCGATGCAGGGAAAATGTATAATTTACTCGGCAGTCGCGTTCGATCCATAACAGCAGACGGTCGACGGCATTTACCGTACCTAGGCGAAACCTGTTTTCTGGCGAACGCTCTGTATGATTTGGTACATTCTAAATACGCTGAATATACGTCATAGCGTTTCACATAAAGCTCGTGTTACAAAGTGTATTACATGTGTTTAAGTTTAATATAAATTCAAAGTTAAAATATTATAAAAATGTAAAAGCCATCGTCATTTAGTGTATTAATGATAATTTGTTTGAAGGTAAATGGTTTAAAAACTTATGTTTTGTTAACATGTCGGTAAATGTATTCAAGTAGTAGACGATTTATTTCTGGGCTATAGAATACATCTGTCGTCGATTTTTAAAAAGGGACACGTCCAAAACAACAAAATGTTGGGAAATCGCAAGAAAACCATAACAGACTTAAAGAATTAAAATGTTCATGGATCCTGAATGTATGTATACATAGTGATCTAATTAGAAAAAAATATATGAACATTTTAATTTGTTAACTTAGTTTTAGTTTTTGCAATTTTCCAACACTTTGTTATTTTGGACATGTCCCCTTTTGCAAATCGACGACAGAAATGTAGCCTACTTCTTCAATGTGTTGCCTTGTCTCTTTCGACATTCAGATGCATATTAACAGGTTGTTTTATCTGTAAAATATACCGGTACGTGCTCTAGTTATGCTCTACTAAACTATTTATTTAAATGTAATTAAGTGGATTTATTATTTTTCATCAATGATGATGTCGCAATCAAGAGCGATGAAAACGTTACTACGAACATTTAATTATATAATATGAAGGAATTGTACCTTGTACATGGCATGTTAAGTCTCTGACGGAAAAATAATAAATCCACTTAATTTAATCCAAAAGACTTATCTGAAAATTCCCTCAATATGAATTGCAAAATATTTATTTAAAGTTCAAAAACATTACATTAATCTAAAACATCAAAAACTTACATGTGTACATTATTTTTATATAATATTCTTATTGAATTTGATATTCCTAAGAAACTATTTCGATTAATTAAAACGTGTCTTAGTGAAACTTACAGCAGAGTCCGTACAGGCCAGTTTCTATCTGATGCTTTTCCAATTCACTGCAGGCTAAACCAGGGAGATGCACTATCACCTTTACTTTTTAACTTCGCTGTAGAATATGCCATTAGGAAAGTTCAGGATAACACAGAGGGTTTGAAATTGAACGGGTTACATCAGCTTCTTGTCTATGCAGATGACGTGAATATGTTAGGAGAAAATCCTCAAACGATTAGGAAAAACGCGGAAATTCTGCTTGAAGCAAGTAAAGAGATAAGGTTGGAAGTAAATCCCGAAAAGACTAAGTATATAATTATGTCTCGTGATCAGAATATTGTACGAAATGGAAGTATAAAAGTTGGTGATTTATCCTTCGAAGAGGTGGAAAAATTCAAATATCTTGGAGCAACAGTAACAAATATAAATGACACTCGAGAGGAAATTAAACGCAGAATAAATATGGGAAATGCCTGTTATTATTCGGTTGAGAAGCTTTTGTCATCTAGTCTGCTGTCAAAAAATCTGAAAGTTAGAATTTATAAAACAGTTATATTACCGGTTGTTCTGTATGGCTGTGAAACTTGGACTCTCACTTTGAGAGAGGAACAGAGATTAAGGGTGTTTGAGAATAAAGTTCTTAGGAAAATATTTGGGGTTAAGAGGGATGAAGTTACAGGAGAATGGAGAAAGTTACACAACGCAGAGCTGCACGCATTGTATCCTTCACCTGACATGATTAGGAACATTAAATCCAGACGTTTGAGATGGGCAGGACATGTAGCACGTATGGGCGAATCCAGAAATGCATATAGAGTGTTAGTTGGGAGGCCAGAGGGGGAAAAGACCTTTGGGGAGGCCGAGACGTAGATGGGAAGATAATATTAAAATGGATTTGAGGGAGGTGGGATATGATGGTAGAGACTGGATTCATCTTGCTCAGGATAGGGACCAAAGGCGGGCTTATGTGAGGGCGGCAATGAACCTCCGGGTTCCTTAAAAGTCAGTAAGTAAGTAAGTAAGTATGTGTACGTTATTTATGTTTTGACGATTACAATTCTGATGTTAGGAAGTAGATATTATTGATCATGGTCAATTCTGAAATTAATATTAATACTGTATAAGTTATATTCAAATTACTGGTGATGAAATGTATTATCAATCTTCTTAATGTATCCAGCTGTTTGCTGACAACATAAAGTCCACTATAGTCCACTGTAGTCTATTCAGTTGTTGTTTTTCACGAGAAATGAGGGGTATTTTGATCGGTGTTCAAATAGTCCCTCAATCGGATCTCCGGGTAGGGACTGCACTGAGAGTTGCCAAGAATCGTACTAAAGTACTTATTTGGAACACCAAAAGTCACACCGTCCAGTCAATCAGAGCCAAATTTAATATTGAAAAGAACCATATAATGAGACAAAGAGGCAAATATAATACCAATAGGATTGAAGTATGGTGTCAGTCCAATACAGAAGCAAAATCCATTCTATGAGGCTAAAAGGAATAAATTCCATGTCTCATTGGGTTGTACATTAAACGACCGAGAATTAAAACGAAAAGGCAACATTAACGAAAAAGATATCGACACTCTAAAAATTTTACAATGGAACTCTACGTCTTTAATAAACAAAATGGATTTATTAAAGCAAGAAGTTCAGGACAAAAAGCCTTCTATAATATGCATACAAGAATCTTTTCAGATTGCTGATATTTTAAAATTTTACAAATTTGCTGACTACAAAATTTTTAATCTGTTTCGTGAAGATAGAGGTGGAGATGTTAACATGATCCAGAACTCCATTCATGTAATTGAATCTAACCAACAATTTAAAGTCCAAATTGCATACATTAGGACAAAATTATTACTTCAGAATAATATTTCATTTTCACTTGTCAATGTATAGCCTATATACCTCCAGGCCTGAACCTAGTAATGAATGATATAGAACAATTGATCCCATCTGATCGCAAGTTTATCATAGTTGGTGACTTTAACAGTAAACATCACATATGAAATGTATTATAGTGAACGTAAACTTATGTGTGTTCTTGGATATGGAAGGTAGAATTACTAATCGTAGTCTCATTAACCTGTAAAAGGTATCAAGTTGTGTAAGTTATCACTGAAGTTAACAATTAATATTAATGAATTTATTATATTGAAAATGAACTTACGTAATATTCACAGGAGGCGTATGTCAGCCCACTCTCAATGGGCTATTGCGATGTACTGGTTGAGTTAGTTCTGTAGATTGGCGTAGTAATACATATGGGACTATTTATGTGGTGTACAGGGGGTTCCAAAAGTTCAGTAAATTTTCATTAATCAAGATCATTATGTATTAGCAAGTATCAATACTTGTAATAATGATAAGTCATAAGCTCATAAGATTGAAAATTAAAAGACATTACTCACAGTACTTGATAACTGACTTATCTGCAAATCAATATGGATTGTATATTCTCCTTCAGTTGGTTGAGGGAAAACCTCGGAAAAAACTTCAACCAGGTAACTTGCCCCAACCAGGATTTGAGCCCGAGCCCACTTGTTTCAGGGTTCGTTGCCCCAATTGCCCCACCTACCACAAAGCGGTGGAGAATATTTACGATAGTTTAGGGGCATCTGCTTCTATAATATTTTCGCTGTAAGAAAAATCCTAATGTAAACAATAGCACGTGACTGAAGTGAGGCTTCATTGGCCGCTGTTTGGCGCCATAGATTCTCAGTACGGATCCCGCCTACTGTTGTACATTCTGTTTCATGTTAAACATTTCCCGTTACTCGTCAAGTAGGCCTAACCTCACTACTATGCATTCGTTTGCTTAGGAACCATTTATTTTATAATTATTGTAATTAAATTATTTTTAAGTCTTATGTCTTCACAATGGACAGTTGAGGATGCAGTACCATGTGCTTACGTGAACAACTACGAGCTCAAGTGACGTCAGCTTGTTACAAGAACAGACTACCTCGGTATTACTGTTGGTATTCATCTGCGTTCATAGTACATAACAAAATATAAAAGTAGCTTTTCTTTTACATAGCGTTTTACATATGAGTGAAGTTATATGTTTCATCGTATTTAACAACTAGAATTCAATTTTTTATTTTCAAATAATACAAGATTGTGGTTTCGAAATACGAACTATATTTTCCTGCGCCATGTGAGTGTTTCGACTGGCAGCCAATCACGGGTATGACAGCAACGTGCTTATGTTTACATTAGGATTTTTCTTACAGCGAAAAGAGTATAGATGTATCCGTTTCTTCTTTTCCCTGCTACATGATACTATCGAAATTGTCATAATTTCTTTTTGTTGCATATATTGAGCGTCAACTACTACAGGGAGCATCATTGCCTTGACAATTCATATTCATTACGATTCCTGAGTTTTTATAACTTTTTTTTTTTTGCCGTTGCTGTTTGCCCAGAGTCATCACTCAATTTCCTGTTTTAGTTGACCCTCCTTGGCGATGAGCGTTATAAAAAGTTGTAACTTTCTACCACGTGAATTTCGCCGTTAATTGCTGCCCAGCACTCATTATCTCTGTTTTCTGTATGTTAAATTCAAGTCCTGCTTTCGCTCTTAACTATCATTAAGAATTTGGTTGTGTCAACTTCACATTTAGTTAAAACTGTCCCCTGCGTACCTAAGTTATTAATTTTTTTCCAACCAATCTTGAATCAATGTTCAAGTCTTCAAGTCCTGCCTCAATGAATTCACTACAGCTACCAGAGACGGCTCTACAATAAGAACTGCAGAGCTGGAGAACCGCCATTTAAATGCACCTGAAAAAATTTAAAATGTAAAACGTGCTTTTATGTAACCTAGTTCATTGTTTCATTTATTTTTCCAATTCATTCTTCTTCGATTCGAGATTTTACTGTCTGTAGGAGCCTTGAACTGCTCGAGAATTTTAGCTATAGTGTACTTTTCGGATCTGTGATCGGCAGTTCCTGAAGGTCAACGTAGAGTAGTCGGCAGCAGAAAACTGGTTTTCTTCACCGTCCCATAAGACTGCATTAGAGCTGCAACCGAAGCAGCTCTCTCCGAATATACAAAAGAACCGTCAACACCCTCATCTCTTTATGACCTGCGTTAGAACACACAGGCTTCTGGACTTCTGTATATCATTACAGTTCCAGTGTGTTATAGTACTGTGGGTGGTGTGATGTGATTAGTCAGTGCGTCTAAGGAAATATTTTATATTAAAAATGAATGAAATGCAAACCTAATCGACCAACCCTTTTCGAAATTAAAGGAGAAATTGCATGTTAACTTAAGAACTTAGGACGTCCTACACAAAATTTAAATACTGAAATTTCTGGAAAAAGTTGAGGAAATCATGTAGCCTACTAGTCATATTAATACCGAAATGTGTAATGGAAACGATTGGTTTTTTGCTGTGCTCATGAAAACGCTTTCTCCCCCACCCGTGTCTTCTGTTTAGAGGAGAAAATACATGGACAAACACCGGAGTGAAGGATTTAGTTAATTTGACTTAAAAAACTAGAAAAGTTTGTGGGGCACATCTCCACTACGTGACCAGTTGTGCCAGGTGGGAGAGGTGTAGCGCACGGATGGTTGGAGTAGAATTTCGGGTGCACAGTCAACTTCGAGAAGGGGCTGTAAGTACACGCGTCATCCGATTTAGATGCAATAAACAGCATGCGTTTACTAAATACACTATTTTTCATGCAGAGCTGCCAACCTTTGTAACCGCTGGCCGCTACTGATAGCTATACTTACATACTTACAAATGGGATTTAGAGAACACGGAGGTTCATTGCCGCCCTCACCTAAGCCCGCCAGCGGTTCCTATCCTGAAGAAGGCTCTGGTAGGCGCCATTTAAAAAAAAATAAGTTTACTGTCGCAACCTGTATGATGCCTGAATAACTTAAGTTTTTCCGAACACTGGTATCGTATTGTATGGTTTATCTTCAACGCTTTTCTATAAAACTTTTTCTTTCTGTAAAATTAAAATTTAAAAAGTTATTAGCAATATTCCATACTTATTGTTCACTCTATATTTAAGTACACTTATACAGGGTGATTCATTATTACGTGTAAATACTTTGTATGTGTAATTTAGAGGTGAAACTAAGACTAAAACGTTCTATACAACTTTTTCTCAAAACCTTTAATTCCAGAGTTAACGCCATTTTGCGTGGAACTTGCGCTCCCAAACAAAGAAAGGATAACACACCAAATGTAAACTAATTACCACTTTCGTGCAGTGCATTTGGACTTCAAAACAAAAAAAAAGAACAATGTCACTAAACCCACATCCTCAGCAGTCCACTTATGCACGTTTTGTGAACTAAAACCAAACACAGTAAAGAATGTAAAACAATTTCTTCTAGACTTTACACATTTGCACAATTCTTAGTGTAATGAATGTTCAAAGTGCTGTCCCTCAACTTCGAGACATACCTGTGCTCGCTGCCTTAGTGATCTCTGAATGTCACACAGCCCGTTCAACTCATTACAAACAATTCCACACGCGTGTTCAATTCGCTGTTTAGTACTTCTACATTAGGTACAGCAGAGGCATACACTAACGACTTCAGGCGGCCCTAAAGGTAGAAGTCCAGAGGATTCATGTCCGGTGATCTGGCTGGCCAAGGAGTTTGCCCTGCGCGGCCTATCCATTGATCTGGATACGCAGCATTGAGATACGCCTTACGTTGCGGCAGTAATGCGCAGGAGCACCATCGTGCATAAACCATAAGTTCACCCGCGTTGCAAGAGGGATATCATGTAGCAGACCATGCAATTCGCGTTCCAAGAATGCGCGATAAGACTTCCCCATTCAACCTCGGAGGTAGAACTCGAGGTCCGAGTAACTGATTCCCCACAATACCACACCAAATGTGTGGGAGAACAGTAATGCCTATGCAGTTGCTACGACGTAGGTGCCATCTACTGGAACTCTGGAATTAAAGGTTTTGAGAAAAAGTTGTGTAGAACGTTTTAGTCTTAGTTTCACCTCTACAATACACACACAAAGTATTTACACGTAATAATGAATGATCCTGTATATCAGTATTTGTTTTAATACATATATTCAGAATGTTGCTAGAATGCAGCATTAAATGAAAGATCATGGTTTTGAAATTTACCAATTGTTTTCAGTCGAAGAACCTTGCATTGCAAGAAGAGATGGACAAGCAACAAAATTCAATTAAACAACTTCAAGAACGTATCAACCAAGCAGAGACAACAGTTCTTCTTGCATATCCAGATCTCAATGGACCACTAGCAAATTATGGTGAGAAAGCAGCAAGAGTTCAGTATTTGTACATTTTCAAAATTTATCATTGTAAAGGACATTAATAGCCGCCCTGGTAGCCCAGTTGACAGATTATTGGCTCACGATGACTCCGGACCCGGGTTCGAATCCAAGTGATAACGGAGGTGTATTTGTGATGAACAAAGCCAAGATCCTGGCTTAATTGCCTCATGAGTAATGCCTTATTGGTGGCACTTATGAGGTTCAAACCTGTCTTCGGACAGTTGACTAAACTACTCTCTCTCTCTCTCTCTCTCTCTCTCTCTCTCTCTATATATATATATATATATATATATATATATATATATATATATATATATATATTGTGTTAAATAAGTATGGAATATTGAAAAAATACCAAAAATAAAAGTTGTTGGAGATATCTACGTAAAACTTACGGCTCTGGTTTCACAAAAGTATTGATTCATATACAGAGTGTGGCAAAAAAAAATAACTTTTTTTTTAAATGGCAGTGCTGCACCGGTGCGAGATAGGACACACATTGCTTAATGAAAAATGTTTCTTTTAGTACCCTCTATCTACCATATTCTTCTGTAACATAAGTTCTGAATCACCCTGTGTGTGTATATATATATATATATATATATATATATATATATATATATATATATATATACAGAGTGGACCATTTGAGTTGATACTGTACAATATCTCCAAAACTAAGCGTTGTAGAAATAAATGTCTTGAATAAAAGTTGCTTGATATTATGGAGGAAAGTAAATTCCATTTGTCGTGTTTTATTTGGAGGACGTTGTGAGGGTTATTTTAGGGTCAATTTAATTTTTTTTAAATAGGAATCTACATTTTTTATGTTGTTTTCTCATTCCTCATAAAAAACTAAACAACTTTTGTATGAAGCAGTTTGCAATTGTTCTTACACCAACGTAAATAGCAACAAAAATTATGAATGGCATGAAGGAAAGTAAATGCCATTTGTCGTGTTTTATTTGGAGAACATTTGGATGGTCATTTGAGGGTCAAGGTACGTTTTCTTATTCCTCATCACAAAATAAACAGCTTTTGTAAAATCATTTTCTAGTACATGGTTCTTTCACCGGTGTAGACAATTAAACATTGATGAAAGGTAGGTACACAGAATATCACCACTGTAGGGGTATGGTAACCATGGAAACATACTTCAGCGCTCCACGGTTGTGTTCTGTTTGCAAATCACGTAAGCATAAGCATGAAAGTTTGGAGTTTGCAAACCTACTGTGATGCTGGACTGATTTGAATGGATCCAACCATTCATTGCGCTCTTCGTACACAGCCATTCATAATGTTTGTTGTTATTTACGTTGGTATAAGAACAATTTCAAAGTGCTTCATACAGAAGTTGTTAAGTTTTTTATGAGGAATGAGAAAACAACATAAAAATGTAGGTTCCTATTTAAAAAAATTAAATCGACCCTAAAATAACCATCACAACGTCCCCCAAATAAAACACGACAAATGGCATTTACTTTCCCCCATAATATCAAGCAACTTTTATTCAAGACATTTATTTCTACAACGCTTAGTTTTGGAGATATTGTACAGTATCAACTTAAATGGTCCACCCCGAATATGGTAATTCTTCCTTTTATTACAAATTGGTATTTTTTTTAACTTAATATTTATTTAACTGAAACAGTTCGAGGAAATCCATACCAGGACATGAAAGGGCAACTACAGGCTAATATAGTAAGGATTCGTTTACTGGAGGAACAAAATAAAAAGCTTCAAGAAACACTGAAGAAAATGAGTAAATATCAACGTCTTCAACAGACATAAAATAAAAAATCTGGCATGAGTTACAAGATGTTGAATTATACTTTGTGTTTTAAATATTATGGAACCTCACAATATGTTGAATGCTTGCTGTACAATAACATTTTCAAAATAAAAATTACACATAAATTTTGAAGTATTCATTCCTTTAACATAATCTTTTCTACACAGACAAGTTAACAACTTAACTTGAAGTAGTGATCTACATTTTTAATGAGGTGCCTGCACACAATCAAAACAAAGAAGCAGCAGTTGCAAGATAATGGCAATTCTGCACGAGTGTACTGCCTGTGTATGGTAAGCATAGACTGTTACTAATAAAAGTGAATTTATTATTATTATTATTATTATTATTATTATTATTTTTATTATTATAGATACTATGATACTCTTTACTGATGATCAAAACATTAAGCTGAACTGTTAGATTTGAGATGAGTCAGACCCAACCATCTGAGGTCAACAAAGAGAAACAACATATTTATGAGCTTACTATTCCTATTAGAAAAGTGGACTGACAACAATTTGATGGCCATAAATACTGATAAAACAACGTTTCAAATATTTAGCTTGAAGAAAAAAATCCCAAAACTAAATCTACAGTTCAAGAAAACAAACCTGAGACAAACATATGAAACGAAATATTTAGGGACAATTTTTTATTCAAAATTATCTTGGAAAAATCATATTGAAGCAGTAGTAAACAAATCAACAAAAAGACTTCCAATTTTAAAGAGATTAGCTGGAGCCAAGTGGGGTAGTAATCGGCAGACTTTGAACATCACGTACAAAACATTCATCAAGCCAATACTTCTCTACAATGCGGAGATATTAATTACAGCAAATAATTTCAATCTGAATCGACTAGAAGTATGCCAAAATCAGGCCCTGCAACTAATAACTGGTGCAGCAAAATCAACCCCAATCACGGCAATGCAAGCCCTAACCCAGAACCCTCCAATATATCTCACTCTAGAGGAGCAGGCACTAACACACCATGAAAAAATGCTACGGTTAACAACAACAAAATGGGAAAAAAAGACTGTTACAACCAACCAAGTTGAAAACACAAACAAGTTTCCTGTCCAAAGTCACGGAAATAAAAACAGAATTGAATCTCCCTAAATCTAAAGAAAACATTTTAAGCAGAGAAAACCCTCTAACCTTCGAACCAATTAACATTCAACTAGATTTAGAAGAACCAGTTACAAAATCTGAAACTTCCAAACCTGTACTAAAAGCGCTGGCATTAGAAGCTGTGAACAATAGATACCCACCAGAAGAATGGTTACATATCTACACAGATGGGTCTACTATCGATAACAACTCCAGATCAGGAATTACGTGTGCGTTATTCTCATTTTATCAACCAGCAGGACATCATACAACAAATTTCGATGCGGAAATAATGGCTATTCATATCTCACTCCAACACCTACTACACAGAATGGATAAATTTCAAAATGCTGTCATTCTCTCTGATTCTAAAGCAGCATTATATGCAATAAATTCATGTAAAATGATGTCAATCCAAATTAAAGAATGTCACAAAATGATCCAACAACTTCAAAAACTACAGAAAAGAATTCAATTGCAATGAATACCTGCACATTGCGGAATTGCTGGAAATGAAACTGCTGACTTTCTTGCCAAAAAAGGATCCAATTTAATTCAGAATACAAATACAAGCCTACCTTTTACATCCATCAAAAGACTAATTAAAAATAAATATAAAATCAAACAAAACCAAGCACTATGTACCAAAGCCAAAGATAAAAAATGGAGCATTTTAATAAAAAAAACAGAAATTATTCCAGAAATTCCACGTAAATCTGCAGTAGCAAAATTCAGACTGCTTACAGAACACGATTATTTGGCCAAACACTTGAATAAAATAGGAATTTACACAAATCCAAATTGCCCTCTATGCAACAAAGAAGAAGAAATGACTGAAGATCATCTCATAACCTGTGAAGTTCTACCTGATGGATCCACCACAGAAAAATATTGGAGAGCAAGAACGCTAATGGCTTCGTTGCCAAAGCCAGGCATTAGATAACAACAACTATTCTGTATTTACGTGAAAAATATCAGATGGAAGACACCTGGGAAGTACATGATTTAATGATCGGAGTGAGGGGCACCATCCCACGGTCAACTGTAAACACTATCAAAACATTTGGAATCCATGATATCATTCCAAAAATAATTACTTCAAGCATTAAAGGGTCTGTGGCAATTCTGGAAAATGATTTCCAGTTATACGGAATATCATAATTCCCCCTCCCCCTTTTCTATTCATTAGCGTGTGATTGTTACAAATTTAATATATGTACAATTTTTATTATTTCTCAAATTTAAGCTCTAAGTTCACATTTCAATTTGACTTATCTATTTACTGTAATCGTTATTATTCTTATATGTGTGTTATTCTGTGTTTTTGGCAACCCAGGATGCCTGGGCAGACTATTTCTTGGAAATAAATTATATGTAACTAAACTGATATAAAGACTATTTAAATTAAACCAAATAAGTGAAGACCATAACCTGAACACACCCATAAATGAAACAAAATAATTATGTCATCAAAGTACAGTACTAGCAATTATATCAAAAATATTACAAAGAAAAATTAGTGAACAAGTAAATTATTTAAATTATATAGGCTACACCATACCTTATTTAAGAAACGAAGATACCACTAATAAACTGCAGTTTCATATTTACGTAAAATAATAAAAAGAACCTCAGAAGTAGAAGAAAAAATAAAACTAAAATTCTATAAAGTTATGACACTTCCCATACTATTATACAATATGGCTGTGAATTTTTCACGTTGACTGAAGTGAAGGAAGAAGAATTGAAGCACTAGAAATGAGATGTTTATAGCATGTTGAGGACCACACACAAGAATATAATGCAAAAATGGAAGCAACACAAAAAAATGAAGAATTTGTACCTGGACTAATACGAAGGTGCTTCAAAAAGTAAGGTAACAAGACCACTCACAAGCAGATATACTGATACACAGTAATAGGCCATTAATACACATTACTTTTCAATAGTCACCGTGCTTGTCCAAACATTTGTTCCAATGGTAGACCAAGGCATCGATGTCAGCATAGAAGAAATCTGCATCAAGTCCCTGAAGCCACATCATGACGGCTTGCTGAATGGCCATATTGGTGTTGAATCGCTTATCACTCAAGTGGTTCTTCAATGATCCGAAGAGATGAAAATCACTGGGTGCTGCATCGGAGCAGCCCACACCTGTGGAGTAACGGTTAGCACGTCTGGCCACAAAACCAGGTGGCCTGGGTTCGATTCCCGGTCGGGGCAAATTACCTGGTTAAGGGTTTTTCCTAGGTTTTCCCTCAATCCAATATGAGCAAATGCTGGGTAACTTTCGGTGCTGAACCCCGGACTCATTTCACCGGCATTATCACCTTCATCTCATTCAGACGCTAAATAACCTAAGATGTTGATAAAGCATCGTAAAATAGCCTACTAAAAAAAATACATCGGAGTTGTAGGGAGGATGGTTCAGTACCTCCCACCAGAAGCACCACATTCGCACCATACACCTCAACAAATTGATGATGAATTTCTGTTGGTGAGGTGTCCTTCAGATGCAAAACTGGATAACACTGTGCACTTCCACAGTTAACCAGGTTTCCGTGCACACAGCCATCTTACAATTGATATTGTGAGGGTCTGACGCAACATATTATGCGCTATCTAATGGCTATGTGATGAAGCTGTGGTATGCTGTTGCAACACAATGGTGGAAAATTCGAACAAGAGGGGGAATATGTCATCCGTGAGAGCTCCTGTTACTTACATTTTTAATCACCCTTGTATTTACAAACCTGTGAGAGATAGAAATCCAGGTAGGTCAATGAAAGTATGTCTGAAGAGTTTCAAGACACTCAAAACTAGGATGATGACGACGACGATGGTGACGATGTTGATGACAGGTGGAAAATATGGTTTTGACAAGCATGAAACCTTAGGATTCATTTAATAAAACGCAGAAACAATGTATCTTACTATTTGTAATAATTTATTTATATCTTTGGAATACAATCACATAGAAATAAAAGTGAGAATCACACGAACAAATCAGTGCCGTGCTGTATACATCCCAGCAGGGATTCATAGTGCATAATGAGAAGAGCAAGTTATCTCTCATATACTCGGTAACAGTAATAATATCTTACCAGCAAAGAAGAAAATATGATTGAAAGTAATGGCGAAAATTAGCAACAAACATATTTTTAATTTGTTGTGCACAAATACATTGGAAAACGATTAATTGTAACTTCTTTCTAGAACAATTCGAAACACAAACACCTAGCCCATTTTCCCTCCCTTTTAACAGAGAGACTAATAAAGAAAACATCTGGCCAACATATTATACAAAATTAAAATTTAGCTTCAGATTAAAAATTTCAATTCCACTGATTCTTCAGATCAAAATATTTAAACATTTACATTCGTCTACCCTCTCTGCAATCAGAAACAACAAAAAATTATCAGGTCGGCCTACGTGAAATATGACATGTATTTATGCTAAATAGCCTGTTTCATAATAAGAGCTTATTTTCGAAACGACCCTTGTCCATTCCCTTAACTTTGTGGAAAATCACAAAAACGTTTTCAGGTCTAAAATTTCTTATCAGCTAGGCAAGAGACATTATTAAAGCAAATAGGTTGGATGCATTTACATAGAATCAAATGGGAGCACGAAACTACTTTATTCCAAAACTGGAACTAATATTTTGTCACAATTCAAAATATAAGCAATGTTAAAACATATAGCAGTGACTAGTTAACGGCTGCTATTAAAAATAAACAAACTGGTAAAACTTACGTAAATTTAAATTATGAAAAATGCCAGTATTCACGTATTATATTAAGACCTGCAATAACTGACAGAAGGTTCAAAGTTATTATAAATATACTTTGTACAGACCAGATTTATGACTAATTAACTTTACCAACTCTTCATTGTCGTATGTTACACATTAATGAAACCTGGAAATTCCAATTAATTTACTGTACTGGTATGCTTCCAACAGGAATGGCACAAAAAAAAAAAAACTCTTTAAAACTACTACAAGTCTAGGAGTACGGTTTTCCGGAATTTGCAACTGGATAGAGGGGTACCCATACTACAGTCTGTCTCAGAGTTAAGATGGTAAATTTATAGGCAACGAAAGTTCAATTGTAACTATTTTTAAGGTGCCGATATATTTAGTTTAAATTAACTTAGTTTGGCTTAGCTTTGGAACAATGAACATACAGTATATACTCATTAGTCTCTCCATTGTTAATCTCGTCCTATTCATATCATGATCTTAAAAATCGTAGCTATTATTTAATTGCAGAAATGTGTCATTTGCTCATATGCTGCCATATTTTGTTATGTAAATGGAAACACTATTTCAGCAGATAGGTATGTAGATTCCAAGTAGTGAAAATCATCTCTTTTAAGTTTCCTGCTTACATTGGGCCTCACAGATGAATCAACTTGTACGAAATGTAGGACGAAGGGACGAATAGTGAGTCATCACCGCATATTCTGTTGAATTGTCCAGGTTTAAGCCATATTAGACATCAATACCTCAGGAAATACTTGTTATCTACCGACGAAATTCAGAGAATGAAATTTGGGTTAATTTCTAACTTATGGGGTGCACAGTCGGTCATTTGTACCTTAGTCCTTTAGATGTTTATGTCCTTACCGAAGAGGAATAAGAGTTTCCTGCCAAATGTAACATCAAATTTAAGTCGTTTCTGATCTACCTTATAAAGAGCTAAGTAATGAACTTTCACCCTTTGAATAATTTCAAGGGAAAAATTGTTCCAGGCTGTGTATCGAACCTGGGACCAATGCTCTACCATCTGAGCTACCCAGGCTCAATTATTCCCTTTATATCCACATAACTCAAGTGGGTTGACAAGACGTCAGAGACCCAGCATTGAGTGCACACCAAGTTCTGTGAGACGTGTTTTTTTTTTTTTTTCTGTTAATGAACAGTGGTGTGTATTATACAAATCTGGTATTCAGGTATAGTTCTCTGTGAAGCTAACTTGAATAATTTCAAGGGAAAAATTGTTCCAGGTTCGATACCCGGCCCCAGAACAATCTTTCCCTTGAAATTATTCAAATTAGCTTCACAGGGAACTTGTACATCACCATTTGCATTTGTAATGTCTCCTTTCATCAGCTTTGCAACAAACAGAAACTGATCTTTCATTTCTCAGTTTCCCTCATGATTAGAGGCCATCGATCATGTTCCATTTGCAGTCTGTTTAGGCACTGTCATAACAATAAAGGCTGCAGGGTGTGCTTCTGCCTCAAAGATTTTGGAAACTGTAGCTGTTGCAAATAAATTATCGTGTGAGAAATGGCTTTCATTCAAGACTGGCGAAGAAAAGGAAAAAAAATTCACTGGCAATAAGGATTGCAATTCCTCTTTCTCTATCTGATAAATCTGGCCAATCTGCTGTGATAGTATTAATTTAATTATTATAGTTTCACTATTGATTTTAATTTATTACTCTTTAAGGACAGCAAGGAACTTTGCGAAGACTGTCACAACAAAATGGCAATAACAATTTGAGATCAGTCTATATTTAAATAATATATTTTTCTATATTTCATATTAATTTACATATTCATTGTCTACTTGTGTTATCTTTGGAGTTAACTTGCTCTTCTCTATTATATGAAGGTTAACTAATTATACAAAATAAAACTTAAAGACTCTTGCAGTCTTATTAATATAAAACTCTGTAGTCCGTGTCCAAACTGGACTGTGAACCCCCTCCTATGAGCACAAATTATACTGGATTGTGGACAAATGCTCAAATATACGTTGCTGAATCCTTAGTTCAATCTCAGATGAGATATGGTGGCATTCTTTCTTCCTTTGTACTAACAATCACCAAACATCCTAATAGAAGTGTTTCCAACAGTTCATTTTAATATTAATCTTCATGCACAGCCAACATCAGTCACAGACTAACTCTTGTTCAATTATGCTTATATTTTCCAGCTAACATAATTTATATTTTCAGATTTACAAATGTAAAACATCAGCCCACTTTCATTACTGAGTTACTTGACTCATTTCATCACAAAGACTTCATTCTTGGTATATGTGTCCATTTATTATTAACCAAATACACGAAAAAACCCACAGATGTATCTGTGAGGCTGTCATTTCTATTCTTAAATACCAGAGGTCATTACTAGAGGCTTATAGATGATATAAACTTACAGTAAATTAACAAAATATGTGCTCCATCGAATATTTAAGTAAAAGGAAAAAATGTTGACTTCAACTATACATATATTGCAAATATTCACTTAAAATGTCTCGAGTTTTTTTTCACTTAGGTGCACTAATGACCTATAAACTACACCTTACATCTTTTTCAATTCCTTTAGTGTGAAATAACACATGTTACACATCACTGTACTTTAAAATCATCATTTCATAAAACAGTGAACTTTAGGAATTAGGTATAACAACTTAATAAACTTATGGACATGTTTTAGGTTTCGCACAACCACATTTCAGAACATTTCACTCTGGCTGATGTATGAATTGATAAAAGTAATTGAAAAGTAACCAATACAGTATGTTTGAACAGTAACACACAGCATTTTGACATCCATACATGGACTTTTATTTTAGTTTCAGTTGTAATGAACTAAGAACTCAGTACTTCTACTCATGAACTTTCAGTCTCTAATTTTTTCCGTGTGCTATATACAATAGGCCTACATCAGTGTGTGTGTTTTTCTACTTTACAACTGCTTATTTCAAAACAAAGTGACTGCAAGAATATAATGTTGAATGAAGGTGTCTTCACTTGAAGGAGAAAAAACAATGGCATTAGTTATTTTTTTTTTATTTAGTGGAGGTTATAAAGATCATTTTAAAGGTTAAGTGGACACGCTACTGAGATTTCTAATCTCCACAATTTTGATTGTAAGTTTTTGAAATTTTAAAATCGAATAGATGTTGATGAGTTAGGCCTACATGTGCACAATTATTTTCAAAATTTTATGTTGAAAAATGTACTCGGAAAAAAATAAAATATAAAAAAAGTGTTTATAATTTTAGTAAACAAATATCTGGGTCTCATATAAAGATAATTTGTTTCTTAAACTTTTAAAATGATGCTAAGACTACCTACAATGAAATGGTGCATGGGTTTGTTCCTAGTCAATACAGTTCATCAGTAAAAAAAAAATTAACCTTTAACATTGACCAAAATTGACGAAAACTCAGTAGCGTGTCCCCTTAACTTGGATGTTTTTTTTTTTTTTTTAACGAGGACCATAGCTTTTTAAATTAAATTCTAATTTTAAGCACAAAAACAAATTTTTGTCTGAAACATTTTATTTTTATCGAAACCTTATTTCTTTTAATATTTAACTCAATTTAAAAACGTTATTTCACAGTACTACCATAGACAAATACGTGAGAAGACCTCCAACTCAATGTATACGATCGAGAGACTATTGAAATTGTAAGAAAATGTTATTGGCAGATATCGGAACTAAATCTCATGTTACACAGCCTGATTGGTATTACAGGTATTCATTATATCATCATCATCATCATCATCATCATCATCATAATAATTATTAGTATTTTTCAAATTATTCTCCAAATGTGGAGCATGGAATTATTTATCAGTTCAAATGAAATGTTTACCCACATATGGTTTTTGTATGCATATGATAATGGTTGAATATTAAGCTGAAAACCATTGACAACATATTACTTCTGCTACCTGATTTGTTCACATCAATAATGGCCTGTCTCTTTATATTCAAATATAACAGAGTCACCAACATCTTATCACTGACCAGTTGAACAGAAGTGGCCAATATGACTACTTTGTCTCCAACTGAAATACTAAATCGCCTATACAAAAAGATGATTTTACACTTCGGTAACAGTATTAATCTTATACAGTAGAATCTCTGTTATCCGTGGTAATGAAGGCAGTGGGCTGAACGGTCAATAAAAAAAATAGGATATTCCGTACCATAAAAGATTTTCGTAAATTTAGCGAATAATACACTTTCGTAACTTCCTTCATGGTTTTGTCTTTAATACGCTAGGCAGTGGATCAGAAGTTCACTAATTTAAGTCTGGTTGTCAACGACAGATTTTTAAGGGGCAAGGGAACTCCTTGTATTGGCCGTCTGTGGAACTATGGGAATAGTGGAGGTGCCGTGTTGCAGATTTATATAATTTATACACTCCAATCTCGTATTCTGATGCGAGATAAGCCACAGTTTCTCATTCTACAACCACTCAATTATTGACACTTTTTTCGATACTTAGTACAAGATTTCTTTCGACAACTGTAGAAGATATTTTATATAGAAGTTATACAGTATGACAACTAGAACAGTAGACCATACTGTGTAAGGGTTAAGGCTTGTAATAACACTCTCTAGGAAAAATAACATGCTAATACTATGTATTTTACAGTACTTCAAAAAAATAAAATAAATAAAATAAAATAAAAAAGCGAGAGAAAGACAGATGGATAATCCACCAATCATTTAAAAGGGTGATGGATAATCGGGGTTCTACTGTATTGGCAAATTTTGTAGAATGTAAATAATGGCTATTCATAATATACGTTTAAATTGTCACTTTGGCAACACTCATAATCAGTTTTTTCCCCATTAGTCCCATCGGAACACAGCTAACAATACTGCAGCACCAATGCAGCAAACTCACGAACTTCCATAACGATATACCTCCATTAATTTTGAAAGATTTTATCTTTGATTTGTTTTGTTCACCTTCAATATAAACACACTGTACTGCAAACCTAACAAAGAAATCAAATTTCCTTTGTTTATCTTTCACATAAGCATAAACACAAGAGCTGGAAAGTTAAAAAAAAAAAAAAAAAGTAATTCAAACAACTTTCGAAATAATTTAAAATTTAATTTTGTATTTGGTAATAGACGGAATACTACAACAATTAGTCTCAGAAATATTTAGGCTGTAAACTGATTGTTGAAAAAATGCACATATAGGCCTAATTGGGAAGTTTAGATGCAGAAATTTTTGACCCAAAATATATAATGAATTAATTAGAGTTTACCCTAAGCTAAGTACACTTAACACACACATAGATTTAAGAAACAAATCAGATTAATTATTTAATTGTTTAAGCTAATTGAGTTAAAAATTGATATTCTAATATTTATGCACCTTTGTATTTTCTATTTGTATATAGACCCTATTATTACATGCTGTATTATTTTACCATTTATTAATGTTATTGTGCTCAATGAACTCTCGTAATTTTGTGATATATTTTGTATAACTGATCTGAACTGCGCCCGAGCACGAGCTTCTGCTCTTTCGGGCTGCAATGCCTAATGTAGCTCAAGTGTAAAGTATTAAAAAAAAAAATCTGGGGTACATTTAGGTGAGATGCCTAAAATCGAATTTATAGGAAAACAATTCTGAAATGCGGTAGTTTTCACCTAAAATATATGCTTTTAGCATTCTTAATAATAATATGTGTTCTTTAGGGCATCATGATGCCCATAGTAATGTTTCTAGATGTAGAATATTCGAAATTCATCTCTCACAATTCACAACATATAGACACAGCATTTAGCAGTAGATCAGTTTAGTAAGCTACGAAAAACAATAACTTTCTATTCTAAAATTTAAAAACTTTTCCTACACTTTCCGAATAATGATAGAATTATATTAACGTCAGTTCTTTAAGCAGACATCATAGAAATATGTAAGCATCATTTAAAAGAATGTTACAATTTAAATTACTTAAATATTACGAATCCATTAACACATAGTTCATTAGTAGAATCTTGAGTTCTAGTTTGGAGGTAATGATTTATAACATGGTTACTTTTAAAACGCCTGCTATGATAGTAGTTCTATCTTAACATTTCAATTGTGTAATGTTGAATAATGACGTGGTTGATAGAATTACCATAAACTAAAGCTCTTGTAATGTTTACATCCATAATTATTATATTATGTAGTTTGATGGCATAATATTCTGCAAGTAAGTTTGAATTATATTTATGTTAATGACTAGGGTGAATGCTGGAAACTTGCAGCATAGGGTTACCATATTTAAAAAGTGAAAATTCGGATGTTTTACTTTCATCTTTAAAACATGCGAAATGAGACAGGGCCAAAAATACATTAACTATCTTCCTTGCATTGACAATGGTAATGTATGACCATTACATACAAGAAAATTTAAGAAAAAAAAAAAAGTAGTTCAATCAAAATTATTTACTAATATATAAATTCATCTGTGATATGCAATACAAAATATAAAATTTTCACCTCATAATTTTGTGTTTTATTAGTATTTTTCAAGATTTTCCATTGTTACATATCCAGTACAACTGAAGACTTCCCTGGAATAAGGGTGTAACCAACAAACCTATAATACGCATTTCAGAAGAAAGAAAAATAGTTTCAGGGGCATATTTCATTAGGCCTCTATTTACTAGCAACCATTTGACTAATCAGGGTTAAACGTTTATTGAGCTATTAGATGCAACCATTTATTGTTATAAATGAATGCTTCAAAATTAATTTTTCCATTTAAGTCACATAATATTTCACTAATTTAATGTTACATCCTTTTTCCAGGGAGATTTTCAACTGGTAATTTAATAACAATGCTTATCAATATGAAATGGAATTTTCTTCTCGGAATTTTTGTGGGAAGACAATATTGTTACATAAAAAAAACTTCAATAATATCAAATTCTGAAGCAAGAGGCAGATGTTCACAAAAGGTTAATACCGACAACAATAACCATACACAGACTTAAGCAAAATTCTTTGTCCCTAACATACCAATGAAACAGATGTTTCATTCAATATGAACCTAGTTGAATCGTGAAGTTAAATCCAATTTTGTAAGTCTTGTATTCGTCAAGTTCTTTATTTTTAACCCTTTCAAACTGTCATACTCATAAACTGAAGAGAATAAAATGGTGTAAGCTAAAAATAAATGAAATGCTCATTTTTTTATTTAATTTTATTTTATTTCTTGTTCCCTGAAAACCGGGACATTGCAGCCCAAGAAATACTTTCAAGATACTGGGACATATCTCGATTTCAATATGGTTCCAGAAATTCCGACACATATGGCAACCCTGTTGCAGCAGTATAAACTAAATATTGTTGCATTTGGGTTTAACAATGCTACGAGGTGAAATTTATATTGTAATAATATATCATTAAATTAAAGACTGTACTGACATTTATGTTGATTAAAAAGATGATTATGTAGCGAGCATTATTATACTACAAATAAAGTCATCCATTCAAATGTATCATGAACCTAAAATGTTGATGCTCAAAGTTAGCATAACAAATTAGAACTTATAGAGAAGAAAAAAAAAAATAAAAAAAGCCTTGAAATTAACTTTAACAAATTTACTTTACCTTCAAACTCACAAGGTAAAAGAAAAAAAAAACAGTAATAATAATCACGTAAAAGCAATAAAATACATCTCTTTCTTCTTTGTCATGTATTTTGCACTTTTACCATTTCAACAGTATTTTTCCAGATCCAAACATATGTCCTGCATTTTTCTCAATACTTTTGACGATTTCCATTTCATTTTTCTATAAAATATTGCAATTGTGCAAAAAAAATTAACATCATGGTACCGGTACATATTTTACCAATAGTTACTGCTTGAATAGTAATAACAGTAATATATGAAATTACATTTTTATTTTTATTTTCTTTTATTTTTTGGGGTAGATTAGAAATAGAAGTTATTATTTTTTTATTCTTTGGCAGCAATAACTAAAGTGCTAAGATTTAATTTTCTTCTGCTGTTTCAGTAAACAGATTCCTTCCATTATTATCTGCAAAATATATACCAATATGAAGCATCAACGAAAATTATATTTTATACTTTTATTATGTACTTTGATCAGAAAAAAAAAAAAAAAAAACATTTATAAATTAATATAGTTTTTCAACAAGTAAATTCTTTTAATCATATGGACTGTTAAATTTCATACGTTGAAGACAAAGGTATATCAATTTAGAATATATCAAAGTTTGTAAAAATCATGGGAGAAAAAATTATTTTTGAATTCTCTTTAGTATGGCAACAGACACAAGTTCTACAAAATTTTAATCAAAATTTTGGTATAAGGAAGCAAGGCATGACCATTAGAAAAATCTTATATGATACACATTAAATTAATTACAATTTAATTCTGAATTATTAACGGAATTTGTATACCTTAGAAGAATTAAGAAAGTAATCAGTTTAAGGATTTACCTACAATTATTAGGGATTAAATTGAAAACATCATGCCATTGGGATGGATAATAACAGGATTTCGCAACAATCACAGAAAAGATGGACTGTGACCACAAAAAAAGAAAGTATGGGAGAATGATGGTGCCATAATCCAAAGTATGGCAAATCTTATGGAAGCGTAATAATATTCTCCCAGAATGTTGGATCGGCCACCAATGTCACTCTGGCCTCCGCGATCGCCAGACTTAACCCGCGACTTATTTCTGTGAGGATATACCAAAGACTTTGTGTCTGTCACCTCCATGTCACATAATCTGAACGACTTGAGACGATGCATCACAAAAGCAGTGGAATCAATATCCGAGGACGTGCTGGCAAAAGTCTGGACAGAAATGGAGTACTGTTTCGACATATGTCGAGTCACCAACTGGGCTCAAATCGAGCTTTTGTAGGGCACAAGTAAAATTTGGAAGTTAATGCGTCTTTTCATGTTAATGCAGTTGTGTTAAGTTTGTTCAGTTATGAATAAATCAGTTTTACTTTCACACCATTCTTTTTGAACCACAGTGTACAACTTGCTGTAACTATAAGTCGTTATTTCGTGTTCATGAAGAAGGGGTTCAGCCAAGATGAATGTTAGAATCTCATTGCTGTAAGATACATATTCATCTAACCATTCTAGTCCTCTTTTAATAATTCGTGTAAATTCTATGACAGAAGAAAAAAGTTAACAGAAGATTATGTCAACATTTTTATGTTTTGTTACTACGTGAAAACATGTCGTATCTTCTAATCTTAATAATATAATTCTAAGTATAAATAACATGATTCACTGATATGACTGACTTGTTGTACATACTCCAGGAACAACTTTACAACATCAACATATCCTTCCTTTTATACAACCTCGAGAATGGAACTGCTATGACATTTACACAAATAAACATGTAGGCACACCTATAACTCAATACTTGTAACAAAATATCTTATATGGGCAGTTTTCAATGTTATATTCATTTATAATAAATGCCCACTTGTACAAAATAATAATGGCACATCTCTTTTTTTGACAACAAATGTACAGTAGAAAGATATGTAAATATATTACACCTAGTGCTGCAATACTTTGGCTCTGTAACACTTCGAACAAGACCGTGACCTATTATCTCTGGCCTATCAGTCAATCTTTCTAGATATTAAGGCAATACTTTAATATAATCTTAATTTTCTGAACACGTTGAACCACTATCCTCAGAGTCACTGTCTCCACTACTACTGCTGCTACTACTGCTGCTACTGCTGCTGTTGGTACTGCTGTTACTGCTACTATTACTGCTGTTGCTGCTATTGCTGTTACTACTGCTACTGCTCACGCTACTGCTGCTACTGCTACTACTGCTTCCAGACTCAGACTTGCTGTCATCTGCGTTTGTAGACTCCCCGCTTGTAGTCGCATCCTCACTATCACTATTTTCACCCGCCGGCTTCTCCTGCACAGCTTCTGCATTGTACACAACTAATTCCTTACCGTTAGCTTCGCCTGAATCATCTTCATTCACTTCTTCCTCACCTTTACTCTTCTCGGTGATAGTTTCCCCTGTACGAAGGTCTACAAACATTTTCTCCTCATCTTCTTCCTTCACTTCTGGAGGTAGCACAGGGTAGTATCTATCAGTAGGTACAGGTACAATTCCATTGTCTTGGAAGATTAATTTCTTCGCTGAAGCTTCGGGGGAGTTTAACGTCACGCTATCTGGAGCTTGCATCACGTTTTCTTTTCCTTCCTCTAAAGCCCAGAGTTCAATACGATCGCATTTCATATAAACATCTGGTTGCAACATCTTGAAATGCAGCTTGTTGTGTTCACGCAAGAAGTGGAGTTGGGGCACAGTGTAGTCACAGTGAGAACAAATGAAAGTCCCACGAACCCCCGAGACACACAGATGGCGCTTAACATGACTTTCAACCCCATCGCGGCGGTGACTAGAGTAAGGACAGTGAGGGCATCGAAAACATTTCTTATCTTCACCTCCTTCCCTAGAACTGCTTGCGTTACTAGACCGTCTTTGCTGAAGGAGGAGAATTGTTTGACGATCTGCCATAGACAGCTGCAGAGGCCCCTGCCGACTCGTAGGGGAGCTTCCGATTGTCTTTACAGAACGCGGTGTCACAGGGGGAACATCGTCTTCCACACCACTCGCGTCGTCACCAATATCTGTCTCGCGTTTGTCTTCTTTAGCACTGCCACCATCTCCTGGCTTGTCTTGCTTTCTAGCAGCTAGGGCGTCCTCGTTTATCTTATGTTTCCGCATATGCTGGATGTAGTTAGCGTAGTACTTGACCGAGTAATCACACTTTTCACATCTGTATCTCTGCCTGGACCCATGTAGCGACAAATGGACCTTGTACTGTTCTCGCTTCTCAAACGCTGATGGACATTTGTGGCACTTGTAACGTTTTTCCTTCAGCCTTCCATTCTTGAAATACGTAGGATAAACGAAGTCTGGGTTCCCATGCATCAGAATCCCGAACTGCGGATCCACATGAAGAGGCGCCGGCTCTGGTGGAGGTTTCTTTGCAGCAGCAGCATCATTGCTCTGCTTTTGAGCCTCTGCCCTCTGCTGGAACAGCTCTGTTCCTGAAAGTGGTATAGAGCCAGACGTGCTTTTAGTCTTCACTGTCGGTTTACTTGTACGATCTTTAGATGGCGAACTATTGTGGATCATCTCGTGTTTCACCAGATTGCCGTATGTCTTCACAGCATAGTCACAACGCCTACACTTATGCGGGCCGGAGCCACCGTGCAGCGTTATGTGATACTGAAGTGCCACACTCTTGAAGAACTTCGCAGGGCACAGTTCGCATGCGTACTGCTTCACCATTGTCTTCGCTGGTGGTGCAGGGGTTTCCACGGGAGTAGCTTCCTGGTCTGCTGTTTGTTGTGCAGAAGCAGGGGGATTACTACCGATCACAACCCATACAGGACCCGAAACACCTGGACCTTCTACAATGACAGCAGTTCTCGGTCGAGAATGCTGAGGAGAGGTTTTATACATATTAATAAGTGAATTTGTCCTTTCTTGATACTCGTCAGTGTGTACTTTAAGGTGAGCCAGAAGGTGAGGTCTCTGTCTTGCCGTATATGAACAGGACTCGCAGCGATGAGCCAACCGGATTTCGTGAAAACGAGCGTGGATAGTCAACTCTTTTTCAAAGAGGAACCTTGCAGGACACTGTGTGCAGAAGTATAACATCCGTGTGCC
This sequence comes from Periplaneta americana, assembly GCF_040183065.1. Classification (NCBI taxonomy): domain Eukaryota; kingdom Metazoa; phylum Arthropoda; class Insecta; order Blattodea; family Blattidae; genus Periplaneta; species Periplaneta americana. The sequence continues at coordinate 42,697,330 of NC_091117.1, read as the reverse complement.
TTCTTCTTCGGGCTTTGAATCCCTATTAATTTTATTTGTTACAGCGGGTTCATTAATACCAGTTTTATTCCCATTTGTACTATCTTTAGCAGATGACTCTAGCTGAATCTCTGCCACTTCTTCTGCCCTTCCATCCTGCTCTTTCTTCTCCACAGACACCGCACTGTCGTCATCACTCTGCTTCCCCATGCTTGCGTTTAGTTCTTGTAACTGTGCCTCGTCACTCCTCGTGGTATCAACCAAGCAATGCACCTGTCCATACGCTCCTTGGTGTACTTTGGCATGTGATGACAACACTCCTGCATTATTACAGATGTAATTACAATCAGGACAATGATGCTGCTGTAGGGTCGAGTGCTGTCCACCGGAAGAGCCAGATTCTTTAGACTGCTTGTCTTTAACAGAATCTAGATGAGAGTTTGCATTTGTATTACGAACACGATGCATTTTCTCATGTTCCTGTATATTGGCTTTGCGCAGATTTACATGTGGACAAAACCGACATTTAAACATTTTTGAAAATTTCCCTCCTCGAGAGACCCATACCAGCGGTATGTCTGTCATGCGACGGGTGTCCAAAGCAGGTACACGTGGTGCGACAGAGAAGGGACGTTGTGATATCACTGTCACTTCTTCAATTTCATCTGCACCATCCTCCCTCACTTCTTCAACCTCCTTGTCTGCTACCTTTGTGGGGCTCTTCTGAGGAGGAATAAGAATCCCATGGACACGAAGATGTTGGTGTAGCAGGTGTCGACGACTTACATTGTAGGAACACAAACCGCATTTGAATGGTGCCCCGCGAGGGCGATGGAACTGCTTGTGGTACAGGAACTGGCTCTTGCTGTTGCTGACATATGGACACCCAACACACTTGTACCGCTTGTGTGGACTTGTGTCTATACTGTGATGCTGGCGACCGCTACCACCTCCACCACCACTACCACCACCACCCTACAAACACATAATGCCATTCATTACAAAGAGGGAAAGTGGAAAACATGTTGTTAAATATTTGAAAATCTATAAAAACAACAGCAGTCAAAAATCAACAATTCAAACTCTTACTGCAACAAAATAAACCACTAGATGCTGTGAGTGTACGAGGCTTTATTGTTTGCCACTAAACTTCGAGAGAGTGATGTTCGAGATGAGCAAAACACACTTATGATAGCTGTGCCAGTAAACATGGATGGGGAAACTAAACAGGCTGTGGAGGCTAAATTGTTATGCCACGAATACAAATTAAGCAAGCCATTAGACCTCAGAAAAATGTGTGTGGGAAAAATTTGTTACACAACGAACATAAATCATTACTTCATTTCGTTGCTCTCAGTTGTTGTTCTTGTATCATTTTTATTTTGGAACCATAGACACAATTTAGTACGGTATTTGTTCTTGTGTTATTTCTATATTTGATCCAAGGATATAATTTAATACAGGAATTATTTAAGTTTCGCGTTGTGTACAAGATGAAAAATGTACAATTAATTTTCATTGATACGAAAAGAGAGTAAGTTGTTGTTTTCTAATGCCAGGCGTTTGACAATAAAGTCATTTGACCTCTTGCACTCCAATATTTTTCAAAGATATTATCAAGGCCAGCCACTGAAGCACAGATTTTGAGGTGTTCCGAATCCATTTCTTGGTTTGAGTTGCACAATGGGCAGTTAGGGGACTGATATATTCCAATTCTATGCAGGTGTTTGGCCAAACAATCATGGCCTGTTGCCAATCTAAATGCAGCTACAGACGATTTTCGTGGTAAATCGGGAATTAACTGTGGATTATGATGCAGAGAGTTCCATTTTTTCCCTTGGGATTGTGTTATCAAATTTTGTTTGTTGAAGTCTAAGTATGTAAAAAAGAGAGTAAGTAAAATTGAACAAAAAAATATAGTGTATAAAATAACAAGTCAGAATGAACATAAATACTTTTCTATTATTTTATCCTTCATTATTCCACAGAACACATCTAACTCATTAGGTCACAATAAAGCAGCCCTGGGCATAAAGGGGAAGGGAAAAAGTAAGGAGATATCCCGACCATGTCCTTTTCGCTTACTCCACTTTAGAAAGAAACACATGTCAGGAACTGTGCATCAGTGATGGATTTTAGGCTACCAGCGAGAGCCGAAAGCTATGATGCTCGTCTGTGTACTCATATCAGTTCGAAACATAACTGTCTTTGCCGGGAAATGTAGGTGGGGAGTTAAGGGGTAGTATGCGGTGACTTAATCGAGTTAATAATGCCCAAGCCAGCAGTAAAGAGTACTGTAGAATATGTGCACTTCCTAGTAAAAATTAAACGATTTCCAGTTTCTTTCTGCAAATCTCCTTTCATGCGAGCATAGTTTGCTCATCAACATGATTTAGAGTGCTCTTCGCTCAAAGGAAACCCCTCGAGTGTGGGACCTTCAAACAAATACGAGCGAGCAAAAAAAATTTGCATTTTAGTACACTAATTAGTACTTCGAAGAGACATCTGAACAATAATTATGGAAACATATTAAAAAAAAAAAGTCTTCAAGAAGCAGAAATGAAATTTAAGAAAAAACTGCTATTTTTATATAAGAAATTTAAAAAGATTAGATTAATTTTTATATTAAAGTGGATCCACATATTCCAAAAGATAATGCAGATGTCACAGGACATAGGTTATTATACGATCTAGCCTATCAGAAAAAACTGGAATCGAGAATGCTTTCCGAGAAATTAAAGGAAATAATGGATTAAACAATGCTACACAACACTTCACATGGGTATAATAATTTATTTAGACCTATCAGTGAAGCTAGTACACTGATGCATTTCTTTTTTATTCACTTTGATTATAAACAGATGGCATGTAGAAACTAAATGACGCACTATCGGTTTACTTGAGTCTGATTGACCAATTCTGATCGAGCTTATTGTTGAGCTGTTTCTTCAATGTAGTCAACACAAGTGGAACCTTCAGAGCCAACATTTGTTTAAACGATTGGGTTGTCGTTTAAAGTAAACAAGCGGCAGAAACTTATGGAGAAAATGGAAGCACGTTTAAACTAAATACTAAATTTGAACGGGTTTAATTTGTATCAAGTTTAATTTAATTTGGAGAAAATGGCCCTTAGTATTTTATGTTCATCATTACTAGTTGAATTGATTCTAGATATGTGAACAAAATCAGTCCATTCATTTACGAGAAATCTCCTTACACAGTACGTCAAAAACAACTTTTACACTCAAAATCGATTTTTATGGCATTATAATACTTTCTGCTTACACTTACTTCATATAAAGAGCATATAAAAAGTTGTTGTTGTTTTCTAATGCCAGGCGTTTGACAATAAAGTCATTTGACCTCTTGCACTCCAACATTTTTCAAAGATATTATCATGACCAGCCACTGAAGCACAGATTTTGAGGTGTTCCGAATCCATTTCTTGGTTTGAGTTGCACAATAGGCAGTTAGGGGACTGATATATTCCAATTCTATGCAGGTGTTTGGCCAAACAATCATGGCCTGTTGCCAATCTAAATGCAGCTACAGACGATTTTCGTGGTAAATCGGGAATTAACTGTGGATTATGATGCAGGGAGTTCCATTTTTCCCTTGAGCTTGTGTTATCAAATTTTGTTTGTTGAAGTCTAAGTATGTAGATTTAATAAATCTTTTCACAGAGTAATACGTAGATTTAGTAACAGGTCTGTAAGTAGCAGTGCTGCCCTTCTTTGCTAAAGCATCCTCATTCTCGTTTCCCAGGATTCCACAATGGGATGGTATCCACTGGAATACAATTCTTTTATTGAGTGATATTAATTGAGAGAGCATTTTAGTTATTTCTGCTGTTTGAGATGAAGGTGTGTGTTTAGAGACTATTGATAGAATAGCTGCTTTGGAGTCTGACAATATAACTGCATTCTTAAATTTATTGATGTGGCATAGAAGATTCCTGAGACTTTCACTTATTGAAATGATTTCTCCATCAAAACTTGTTGTTCCATATCAAGAGATCTATAAAGTGAGAAGAGACAGCAAGTAACACCTGCACCTGCACCTTGTTCCCTGCAGATCAAGGATCCGTCGGTGTATAAATGAAGCCAGTTTTGTGGAGGGTACCTAATATTAATTGTCTCTAAAGACAATTGTTTCATTATTTCAGTGTTTACATCTGATTTCAGTATTTCTTCTGTTAAATTTAGATTATATTCTATATTTAATAGAGTTAAAGGGTTTGGTTTAATTTGTAAGTTTTCTTTTAAATTCAGGATATTGATTTTCTGTTTTAATTCTTGAACCATGGATATGAAACTTTTTTGAGTTTTCAATCTACAGAGAGGACTGTATGAATGCCAATTGTTTCCTGGTAATCTGATAAGTTTTTCATATTGAATCAGTGCTTTTTCTTCTATTGTCATTTTGATGCTGTTAATATTAGTGAGGAATCTCGTAGAATCTATTGGAATGACAGTTACAAAGACAACTATGTTGAAGTTACATACCTCCTCTGCTCTGTTTTCAGTCTTTGCAGAGCTTGATTTCGGAGCAGGCTTCCCTTGCATTGCCTTTGAAATGTAGTCCTCTGGCTCACTGACACCATGGAGTCTCATATGCAGCAAAAGATCCCTGGAAGAAATCTCTCATATAACAACTGCAGGAAACTGCAATACACTGTACAACATATTTAGAACTACAACTATTTCCTTACGTAAATAAGTCTACTCCATATGCAAGGGTCATTTGGCAAAGCCAGTGCAATGTAACATACGTCCTACAGGTAACAGGCCTCATAGAAAACTATTAATAAAACCTATATGCAATATGATTACAAGATAAAGACTTTTAAAACCAAACACAGAGCAAGTAGAAGGCAGAAAATGAGATCACTGGCGGAGTTTCTATGGCCCAATGCAGCATGGCATTAGTACTGCTAGTTGCAAATCAAGCTTTTTCAGGTATAATTCCCTGTAAAGTTGATTTGAATAATTTCGAGGGAAAAATTGTTCCGGGGCCGGGTATCGAACCCGGAACCTTTGGTTAAACGTACCAATGCTCTACCAACTGAACTACCCAGGAACTCTACCAGACACTGATCCAATTTTTCCCTCTATATCCACTCCCTGTAAAGTTGATTTGAATAATTTCGAGGGAAAAATTGTTCCGGGGCCGGGTATCAAACTCGGGACCTTTGGTTAAACGTACCAACGCTCTACCAACTGAGCTACCCAGGAACTCTACCAGACACCGATCCAATTTTTCCCCTCTATATCCACCCCTGTAAAGTTGATTTGAATAATTTCGAAGGAAAAATTGTTCCGGGGCCAGGTATCGAACCCGGGACCTTTGGTTAAACGTACCAATGCTCTACCAACTGAGCTACCCGGGAACTCTACCAGACACCGATCCAATTTCTCCCCTCTATATCCACCCCTGTAAAGTTGATTTGAAAAATTTCGAGGGAAAAATTGTTCTGGGGCCGGATATCGAACCCGGGACCTTTGGTTAAATGTACCAACGCTCTACCAACTGAGCTACCCGGGAACTCTACCAGACACCGATCCAATTTTTCCCTCTATATCCACATAATACACGTCACTGTTGTTGTTGTTGTTGTCTAGTGCCTTGCATTTGGCAATGAAGCCATTAGCAGTCGTGCTTTCCAATACTTTTGAACTGTAGTTTCTTCTGATCTTAATGCTTCACAGATCTTCAAGTGGTCTTCATTCATTTCTGCGGATCATAAGGGGTAGTGATGCGCCTCCTATAGCCTCTCCTACCCAATTCCTAACCTCAACCTGACCGTGGTACACCCTGCTTTTAACAGATGAAGATCTGGGGACCGAGTCACAGCAGTATAACTGTTTCATCTAAAATGGAGGAAATGCCATTTACATATGTGCTGGCCTATCACAGCACAACAGCATCCCTCAGCGGCACATGAGGGAAAGGTCGGTGGATCTAAATACAATCTATTTAGTCTTCCCGGCTAGGTCTGAAGGACCCGTTGACCAATGACAGGTGCGGTCCCCCTTGCATAATAGGGGTTTAAGTCGGGTGATGTAACTGCCACATTGTAAAAACTGGTGCCCGTTAAGAAAACAGTTACATGAAAGCCACAACATACATGAGTATGAGTCCTAAAGATAAATACACGTCACTGTTCGTTAACAGAAAACCACAATTTAAGTCACACAGAGTTAGTGTGCACTCAATGTTGGTTGCTTGACAGTAATGAGGAGCGTTTTTGCGAAAGTCGATAGATGCAGAAATTTTATAAAGTGAATTACATATGGATATCATATGTTTTCTACCTCTGGAATCGGTCTATGAAATCAGATTTACTAAAACTTGATTCATACCGTATGTAGAGACTACCAAACCTTCCAGGTTTTTTCAAAACTCGATAGATCCTGTCACTTAGTATAATTTCTGTAAAATCTTGATTTCTGCATCTATCAACTTTTGCAAAAACGCTCCTCAGTTGTCAGCCCACTTTGAGGTCTGTGGATATAGAGGGAAAAATTGGATCGGTGTCTGGTAGAGTTCCCAGGTAGCTCAGTTGGTATGTTTAACCAAAGGTCCCAGGTTCGATACCCGGCCCCGGAACAATTTTTCTCTCGAAATTATTCAGTACTGCTAGCTGTTATGCGCATATGGAAGGAACAGAGAGAAGCATGCAATGAGATACGAGTTTCGAAACAAATATAACTCTGTTTATTTATAATTGTAACTATAGAATATATCTATAATACACTATGATAAATATAGATGCAAAATATACATGATTTAAGTAATGCGTACTTCACTTCAGTCTTAGAATTTCAACAGTTTTGTCATTCACAACAAATTAATCCACCTTTATAAGCAAATCACCTAAAAATGGACGTGACAAACATAGGATTTACGAATAATAGACTTATCCTTTCTGGGAATTGCCCTCACCCACTTCGAAAACTGAATTTCGTCCTTAGGAGGGCCTGAAGAAATGGATTCTTTCGTGGCGTGATTTGGGTTGCCTATTCGAATAATGTTGTTGTTGTTGTTGTTGTTGTTGTTTTCTAATGCCAGGCGTTTGGCAATAGTCATTTGACCTCTTGCACTCCAATATTTTTCAAAGATATTATCATGACCAGCCAATGAATAATGTGGATGGCGTCTCTGGGACGGTTTTGCCACTAGTACGTCAAAGACATCTTTTTACTGTCTTTCCTTTTCATAATAATTAATAATATTTCACAATCATAGTTTGAAAACTATCAAACCGCCAATAACATGCTCTCTCTATAACCAACGCATGGAAGTGCAATAGCCGACAATCAAGTTGCCAAACTGTGGCAAAGAAATAATCTATTCACCCAATATAAACCTGGAATCCATTTATTTGACCATGATCTAATCATACAGGTATAGGCATAACAGAGAACTAAATGAAAATCCTGCAGTCCAGAAACGTACCTCTTAAGAGAGACGTAGAAAGGGCAGAAGTAGCACTTAAATATTGCACCAGGTCTAGAAGTGTGTTGTTCTCTATGTGCTACCATTTCAGTCGCAGAATCAGTAGTATATGGGCACTTGTCACATGCACTAGTTCCTTCTGAAACAAAGGACAACACACCTTCTTAACACATGATGAGAGATAACATTATAATATAAGCTTATATTAAAAAAATCTAAATACCGTATAATTACACAAAAATCAATAACTGGATAGGAGTCAACGAGGAATGGAATTACAGCAAAACCTCACTTATAACATAAAATTTTAACTTGGAATATGAATAAGACGTATACTGCTCATACCAGATTCTCGAAGTTTACAAAAAAACCTAAATCATTGCTTCCTTATGATTAGAAATAATTCGTCCTATATGGTTTGTATAACGAGAAAATAAAAATAGTCACTTTTTGTGATTTAGGTAAAAGTTAAATTGAACTAAAGTGTACTAATAGTCTCCAAACATAAAGAATCTTAAGCAAGCTTGTGAATTCTATAAGCATAATATCTCAGAAGATGAAGAAAATAATAATAATAATAATAATAATAATAATAATAATAATAATAATAATAACAATGATGATGATGATGATGATGATAATAATAACTGTCATGGTAGCTCAGTAACATGAGGCTTGTATGTCAGGGTCACTTGGCTCAAATCCCAGTTGATCCACCCTGAATTTTGAATTTATAACTTGTATTTGGCAAACTCATGGTCCAAGCTAGGGTGACCAGATATCTGGATTTCACCTGACATGTCCTGCTTTTTAGTATTTTGTGGTCGTCCGGCCAGCTTTCCACAATAAAGCCAAAATGTTCGGCTTTCTGCCTTTCAACAACATAATGTACCAAATATTGAAATACAGTATGTATATAAGATAAAATCTGAAGCCGAAAGTATGTGTTTCTGTCGTTATGTGAAAAATATGCATTTTATGAATTCTGTGCTCTAAAAGAATTTGTTTTGAAGCAAGCTGAAGCATTTTTCTTGGAAACAATAGATTTTCAGTGGAATATATTTTTTAAACAGGTTTTGAATGTTAAGTGGTCCCAAACTTTGCTGTATATGTCAATTCTTTCTTTTAATAATTGCAAAAAATGCCAATGTTGAAAGGATATTTTCACAAACTGACTCTCACAGGTAAACACTTCAATAGAGACTGATTTCTACACTGCAGGCCTACTGAGATAATTTCGAATCACAGAGTTTACGGTTATGAAAAATAATGTCCCTTGACTCCATACTCAAATTTAGTCACAGTGCACTTAGAAAAAGGGCAAAGTGGGTAATTCCAGGAATGTAGAAGTTGACAATTGCTGTACTGTACAAAGAAAACCTCCTTGCATTCCACTGTGATAATGGTCCTTGCAAAGCACAAGAGTTCATGAAAATCAACTCTAAACAGGTATTGTATTGTATTGTATTTATTAACATTCCATGGAATTCATACATGCTTACAGCTAGAATATGGAAAAAGTCAAAAAACTTAATATTATTATAAAATCTTAATTTATAGTCACAGTCTAGGTGAAATATATATAGACGAGATTTACAATATAGTCTACTAGTACAACACATAGTTTTAGTATCAATTTCATGAAGTGTTATTGAATGTCATGAATTCACCTACAGAATAGAAGGCGTGAGAAATTAGGTACTTCTTTAATTTGGCCCTAAATAATTTTATGTTTTGAGTTTCATTTTTTATATTGATAGGGAGGCTATTAAAAATTTTTACTGCCATATAACGCACTCCTTTTTGATAGCACGATAGACTTGCCGATGGAGTATGAAAGTAATTTTTTTGACGTGTATTTATGCTATGAACTGTTGAATTAGTTACGAAGTTTTCACAATTACATACAAGGAAGATTATTAATGAAAAGATATACTGACAAGCCATGGGCATTATTTGAAGTTTTTTTAAAATAGTCCTACACGATTCCCTAGATTTGGCACCTACTATTATTCTAATTACTCTTTTTTTTTAATAGAAATATATTGTTACTATCTGTGGAATTTCCCCAGAATATTATTCCAAAACTCATTACCGATTGGAAGTATGCAAAGTTTATTGTTTTTAAGGTATTGATATTTACTATCTTTTGCATAGATCTAATAGCAAAACAAGCTGAATTTAGTTTGGGGGTAATTTCTTTAATACGATTTTTCCAATTTAACACATTATCGATTTTTAAGCCAAGAAATTTGGTTGTTGTTGTTTCTAATAGGGATCTATTATTAATTATTGCACTAGAAATTTGCGACGTTGAATTTGGACAGGATTTAAATTGAATTATGTTAGTTTTGTTACAATTTAATACTAATTTATTGACTGAGAACCAGTCACATATTTTGAAGAGAATTTCCTCTGTTGAAGATTGGAATGTGTTGGAGTTATTGGCTGTAATTACTATACTTATGTCATCTGCAAATAATATGGGATGACCTACATCTTTTATTAGGGGGGCAAGATCATTTATAAACACTAGAAAAAGTAGGGGACCTAATATTGATCCTTGAGGAATTCCATTATTGATAGTTCCCCATGTCGATGCAGATTTCATAGTTGTATTGATTTCAACTTTCTGTTTCCTATCTATGAGATATGAGTGAAACAATTGGTGTGCAGGAATACATCGAACCTGACGATGTCATATCCAGGCCTTGTACACTGGTTTCTGACAAATAAATATTATTATTATTATTATTATTATTATTATTATTATTATTACACAATAGAACAAGAGAATCGTCAAAGATAGAATTGTAAGGGGTCTCTGGCTTTCAGGATTGAAGGGTGTCCAACATAGAGGATATATTTGGACATGCAAAAACATAGAAATTTGTCCGATTCCAAGAAAATATATCCAATATAGTGAGGAGTATAACATACAGGGGTGTCCAAATACAGAGGTTTCACTATAATAACAGTAAAAAAATGAAGACGAAAATAATGATAATAATGATGATGATAATGACGACGATGAAGGATAGGAGGGGGAGGAGGCGAAGAAGGATTAAAAAGATGGTAATAAAAATAATTATGCTTAAGATCATGATCATTACGGTGATAACAAAGGAAATAAAGAGATGACAGTGAATATAACGGTGAAGGAAATGAGAGAAAAAGAGAAAAAAGAAGATGGAGAAGGATGAAGATGAAGATAATGATCATTAGAAATTATCATGTAGACATTTCCAGATTATAATATTCAGATATAACGAGATGCCATTTATAATGGATTAAGTTCCAAATAAAAAGCTATACATTACAACAACAATATTCAAATATTCCTTATAGCCTGTATTCCATCTCTTTTCATATTTTCTCAACAAAAACTAATTTTAAATTACAACTGGTGACCTATACATCAGGAGTACCTGAAGCTTCTTGTCTGCCTGGTGGAGTGGGTACTGAATCTGCTTCACTGTTGCCATCATCTATCATGAAACGCTCCTCCACAGTTCCACCTTCCTTGAGACCGATTACAACTCTCACATCTCCACTGTGTTTCAGCCGACAATGACGCTGCACAGAGAATATATTCGTCATCGCAATGAACAATACAAACTTCCAATGAAAAAAAAATACAACGTATGTGATCAAGTGCAACGACTATTTCATCTCTGCTGAAGCAAAAGCACACTCAAGCCTGATTCATACCAATTTTAAAGAGTCACAGACCAGGAAAAATGTATTTTGCATTATCAACTTACACACATTCATATCTAAAAAATTAACAATGTATTCATAAAGCCACATACCATGAAAAATAGGTGTAAAGAATGTAAAAAGAAATTACACAAGTAATGTAATGATTTATTGTTTATTTTTTATTAATTAAGACCTACACTGACCAAAAATGTGTGACACATAACTACAGAATTAGTTTTGGAAACCTAGACACAATATGGTTTATATCTAATTGTTTTGCTCATTTCATCAAAAAACAACGTTAATCCTAAAATATTATTATAAACTGAGATTACCATTAGTACAAGAATGTTCAGTTTCGGTGTTTTTAAACCTGTTGGTTTCTTGTATAGGGTAACAGATTTAAGTCGTTCATTTTTGTTTAGGCTGCCCAAATATCAGTCCAGACATGTGGGAGGTAATAAAATTAATGATTTTGCAGGCGGAATCAGTGCTGTGTATAACATCCACCAACATCGTCACGTGAATGTTAAGAATTTTAGTTTTCGTGTGATAATTTTCTGTTAAACATGTGCATTACGAAAAGTATGCTTCTGGTTACAAAAATGGAAATTTTAATGCAATATATTGTTCATATGCTGCATGCTTTTGTAAACTAGAAAAATGGGAAATCACAAAATACCAAAACTTCAAAATCAATCATTTTAACTAAATTGTTAATTCACTGTAACTACTTTCAGTTCCGCAAGGCAAAAAATGTTAATGAGTACATTTCTTGATAAGATCACCTAATTTTTACTAGTAAGTTAGTTAACTAGCAAATAAGTCATTACTCAATAGCTAAGGCATTCCTTTTATTTTCTGTCACATGCTGAATACCATTAACGAAATGGTACAGCTAATATGACAATTTTAACATCATGATTATTAATCTACAACTAAACAAGCAACATACAACACTTAATACCAACATCTAGAACTACGTAATGATACCATTAATAAATGTTGAAACTCAAACACAAGGGTTGTCCAATAAGTAATAACAGATTTGTTTTACTCATGTTACAAGACTTCTGGAAATTTGATATTTTCTTGCTTGTGTGGGAAAAATGCAAATTATTCTAGCAGATGTATGTTAAAAGCAAAACAAAATAAACTGAAATCCATGATTTGTTGCATTCTGGCCGCCCCATGACAGAAGTAATTCCATACATGATACTCTCACTCATGGAGACTGATATTTTATAATTAATTGATTAACTAGTGGACTTACTCGTGTTTATTTTGTAAGATTTGTGCGGCTTACAGCTGTTTCAGTGCTTCACGCGCCATCCTCAGAGCCTACTAGATCTTGGCGACATCTCGAACTTCTCTGCCTGTTATGTGGGTGTGTTTGATTGTTGAAAGGTGTTGAAGAGTGGAGTCAAATAGTGTGTGTGTACTGAAATTGATCTGTGTGTTGAGAATTTGATCAGGGTGTGTTTTAGTGTGTTTGTATATTTTGTATTGTTCTAGTGTGTTGAGTTTTTGGTTCTTGGGTCCATGTCCACATTTATGTTATTGTATGTATGGTTAGCATTGGTTATGTGATCGGCGTATGTAGATGTATTGTGTCCTCTGGTTATTGCTTTAATGTGTTCTTTGTAGCGTGTTTGGAATGATCTGCCTGTCTGTCCTATGTAGAACTTATCGCAACTATTACATGTGAGTTTGTATACACCTGTGTGGTCGTATTTATTTGTTTGTGTTTTTTGTGTGTTGATAAATACGACCACACAGGTGTATACAAACTCACATGTAATAGTTGCGATAAGTTCTACATAGGACAGACAGGCAGATCATTCCAAACATGCTACAAAGAACACATTAAAGCAATAACCAGAGGACACAACACATCTACATACGCCGATCACATGACCAATGCTAACCATACATACAATAACATAAATGCGGACATGGAAATCCTACACATACAACCCAAGAACCAAAAACTCAACACACTAGAACAATACGAAATATACAAACACACTAAAACACACCCCGATCAAATTCTCAACACACAGATCAATTTCAGTACACACACACTATTTGACTCCACTCTTCAACACCTTTCAACAATCAAACACACCCACATAACAGGCAGAGAAGTTCGAGATGTCGCCGAGATCTAGTAGGCTCTGAGGATGGTGCGTGAAGCACTGAAATAGCTGTAAGCCATACAAATCTTACAAAATTAACACGAGTAAGTCCGCTAGTTAATCAATTAATTATATTCAAGTGTTAAAAGTAGTGTACGCAAGATTCAAAATGGATGATATTTTATATTCCGACAACCAGATCTGGGCTTTAGTAGACTTCAGGTTGCAGAAAAATGAGAGGAATCGTAGGTAAGACAAGAATGAAAAAAATAATGAAGTAGGAGTTGAAAGTTAACAGACATCTTTACAAAAACAACTGAGATGTTTTGGTCATATGAAAAGGATGGATGACGACCGATTACTCAAAATAATGCTGGAATCAATAGAAGAGGAAAGAAACCAAGAGAAAGACCAGAAGGCAGCTGCCTGGAGCAGGTTAAGTGGGACGTCGAAAGAAGAGAACAATTACAAGAAGCAGATGGAACTCAACTATGGAAGAATAGGGAAAAATGCAGACTTTTATAAAAAAAATTCAACTCTCGTAAGAGGACACGAGCTAGAATCAGAAGAAAAACAATATTTTTATGAATGTGATACTGGCAGGGAAAACCATCATCAATTCAGATACATACATTCAGACACTGAAGATTTTCAAAAGGATTTCACTCACAGTAACAAAGAATTCTGCTTCAGTATTACTACATCCGTCTTTGCATAAGTCAAACAACTCCTGAAGAGATAAGAAAGCATAGGCTAACAATCTTATTCCATCGAGCCTAAATCCGATTCTTGTTCCATCAAACTTTCTTTAAAAGAAAGAACTGTACAGTATTGCACAAAAATTAAAATTATAAAAGAGTGAGAAACAGAAAGGTAAAAATATTTGTGGTGAATTTCTGCTATTTGAATCAACAAAGTATAAAATTACCAGTTATAATAACTTCCAGCTCGAAATGTAGGTAATCATTTACATATAACAATGCCTCCTTTATGCATCCCTTGAGTACGACTTTTAGAGGACTACAACAATCCATTTTTTATATGCAATTTTGATTTCTACTTTAAGTAAATGCCGTACATAGCACTGTTTGGGAAATTTTATCCATCTTCTGAATTGAAGGAAGCTGATTATGAAAAGAGATATCAATTTTCATTAATTGTATTCGCTCAGATGGAAATCCAACCGAATATTTTGAGATGTTTTGCCTCGCTTAATAGTTTCAAATGAATTGTAAAAATTCCCTGTGATTTGCAATTCTGATTTGATTAGATGTGTTGTGCTTCTGTTACGACATCTGTTCACTTACTGTTCATAATGAAAAACACTTTCTGCATGAGCTTTGCTGCCTGGTTTGCTTACAACACAACTCATTAGTTTTTTTTTTTTTTCTAAATTTGTAACTCCAGCATTGTTTGATTTTAAACTACCGAGGCCTGAAACTATTTCTAGCAAGTATTATCTTCTATAGAGATAGCACATTTCAGTGCATCTCTGAAACAACAGAATTTAACATATAAGTTACCTTCAATCACGGAAAAAGTAAATGTTTCAAATAGATTTCACGTTATGCAAAAATAAGGGAGAAAAATGCTCGAGAAGAAGAAAAATACGGGAATCAGGAGATTGTTAAAAATCAGGGCTAAATAAGGAAGATCTCAGAAAATACGGGGAGATTGTTAAAAATCAGGGCTAAATAAGGAAGATCTCAGAAAATACGGGAGAGTTGGCAACCCTAATTACCGGTATACTTTCCTACAGCACTACATATTTCAGTACATTCTCCATAATCAAAAGCTTTCTCTAATTTATATTACAGTACCCCCATACTAACAGTATTAAAGAACTACAACGCTTATTTGGATTTTTTACTAAGCATAAATCCATTTCATGGAAATAAATAAATTAATTACAAATTAATTAGTAATAACAATAATAATATAAAGGATATGCGAAAAAGAATATTCTTGTAACAGAGGAGAGTCAATATGGGATATAAAAACAAAGTCTTGTCAATTATAATAAGATTTCTTTCTTATATCACAATGACGATTGGTATAAAACCTCTAAAAACTACCAGAACAGGAAAATATTTGGAAAATACGAGGTACTGTATTACAGGAAAACTTGTTTTTGTAAGTTTTGCATTTATACATTTCTCACACTTATTAATTTTCCTCCCCCCCCCCCTTTCTGAGGTCCTGACAAAAATGCTACACTTTCCATGTTAATTTAATGCAGATGTATCTTTTTCGTTTATTCGTTTTTTACACTTACACGATAGTATTTTAAACCCCTGCAGCTATAAAAGACATTTGTACATTCTAAATCAATTTTGCTCGAAATTAGGTTTGTCGAGACAATGTAAAAACGCGAAAATACAGTACGTGTTCATTGTTATGATGCATCACTCTGAAATTCGTGGAAATTCGGAGCTGTTCCTGCTTGTACTGACACTTGCCAGCTTTAGAAAATGGTCATGCACAAGTGGCACAATTCATTCACAGAGGGGAGAGAAGTATGTGAGAGAATTCTCACTTCACAACTTGTCTTGCAGAGGGAAGAAACAGAACATTTTTGAGGATCTGGTGCTAAAGCTGTGACCGCATTGAATATAACTACCCTATCACCCCTTCAAATCGAAAATATCATGGTAAACCTGAAGAAATTTTGTGAGAAATTATATCAATTTGAGGAAGAAAAAAATGCTAGCAGTCCACAGTAACTGATTTTTTTTTTTATGATCACACGTTATTAAATGAAGATCACACAAGAACAAGGAAGAAAATTTCGTAAAATTTTCTGGCTTGGAGTTTGAATAATGAAGTATCAGCCAGCTTCGGTTCTAAGCAGCTAAGATTTCCCACAAATAATCTTACATTCTTCAAGGATATGTGTTACAAATTTTAGTAGTATGCTATTCTTCTTCTTCTTTCATTAGGATCAAATCCTGTTGGTTTTCAATTGGTGTCGCTATTCCCCGAGGCAGGTAACCAGCTTTCCAGTCATCTTGAGGTCGTCCCAGCGGTCTGGTGGTGTAAGGTTTTTCCTTCATGGCGATTTTAGGTAGACTATCATTTTGCATCCTCAAAGTATGATTTCTCCATTCTTTTCTTCTCTTTTTAACCCACTTAGCAACATCTTGTATTCCACATTTGTTTCGGATTTCTTCATTTGTTTTCCTGTCATATAGACTATAACCTGAAATACTTCGTAATATTCGCATTTCTACTGTTGTCATCATTTGTTGAGTTCTTTTTGTTTCTGCCCTTGTTTCTGTAGCATATGTTAGTATCGGTCTCACACATGTTTTATATATCCTAATTTTACTTTCAACATTCATATTTTTATTTCTCCAAATTATATCCTCCAAAAAACCCGATATAATTGATGCTTTCGTTGTTTGTTCCTTTACTTCTTCTATTAAATTTTTGTTACTTGTGATTTTTGATCCAAGGTAATTAAAGATCATTACTTGTTCTATAATTTTGTTATATACAGCCAGTTTACATCTAAGTGGTTGTTTTGAGATTGTTAGTGATTTTGTTTTTTTGTTGGAGATTATCATATTGAATCGTTGAGCTGCTATTTCGAATTTGTACAGCATCCTCTGTAGATCATCTTCATTTTCTGCAAATAGGACATCGTCTGCAAAGCATATTATTTTTATATTAGTATCCTATTATAGATTCAAATATGGCTTAACTATGAAGTTCTAAATTTCTCTTCTGAAAACTTTACTAAATTGATTTAAGTTGTTCTTCCTGTATAGTCTTCAAATTCTATTTCAGACAGATAAGGATTGTTCAGGCTGAAAGGCCGTGGGTCTACAGGCATTGTTGTATCCAAGAGTTGCCCCTGGTACACAGAGATCACTTCACTCGTGTGTGTCTCGCCACTGAAGATGTCTACCATAGCTGCAGATGAAACATCTGGCTGCAATACTGCCAGTAGACCAAGGCCTCTCAGCCCGAAGAATCCTTTATCTATTGACGCCGGCCGTGGATGCCTACATTCTATTTCAGATATTATCAAATGCCATTTTATTTATACTTTTTCTTCACTTATGTGTTTTTATTTCCATAAAATGTATAAATGAAGTTATACTGTGCAATAGAACCCCAGTTATGTCACCCTATTAACCAATTTGCAGATTATCCAGCTGTTTTTCTCTCGCTTTTTCTTTTTTGCTACAGAAATATATGAAGTACTGTACAATATATTAGTACGTATTTTTTTTACAGAGTGTTATTATAAGTCTTTACCACTACACAGTATGGTCTACTGTTCGAAATGTCATATTGTATCATCATCATCATTGGCTCAACAACCCATTGAGAGTCCTAGCCTTCCTCAGTATTTTATTCCAGCCGTCTCTACTTCTGGCCTTGACTGTCCACATTCGTGCACCAATAAAGTTGGCATCTTCATATACATTATCCTCCCATCTGCTCCTCGGTCTTCCTTTGGATCTGCTTCCTCCAGGATTGGATGTAATAGCTCTTTTAGCGGGTCTAGTATCGTCCATTCTTACCAGGTGTCCAGCCCATTGCAATCGACCAATTTTAATAACTGTTATATCATCTGGCTCCTTAAACAGATCGTATATTTCTTTATTATATCTAATTCTCCATTCATTATTTAATTTGACGGGTCCATAAATTGCTCTCAGAATTTTCCTCTCGAAGATACTAAGTCTTCTGATGTCCTGTTTGTTCATAGTCCAAGTTTCCGAGGCATACGTCAACACTGGCCTAATAAGCGTCTTATATATTCTTATTTTAGTTGAGATGGTTAAGAATTTCGATTTAATATATTTCAGTAATCCAAAGTAACATTTATTTGTTATAGATATTCTTCTCTTAATTTCAAGACTGGTGTCGTTGTCATTATTGATCATGGAGCCAAGATATATAAAATTTTTTACACATTCAAATTTGTAATTTTCAATTGTAAGATAAGTTGGTGCTTTATTAATAAATAATGTTTCCTTTGCGGCTGGAGATCATGTATTTAGTCTTGCTCTCATTAACTCTCAATCCCATTATCTTTGCTGCCTTTTCCAGGGAGATAAATGCCTCTTCTAGTGCTTTCTGTGACCTAGCAATAATATCTAGGTAGTCTGCGAATGCCAGAACTTGAACAGACTTATAATATATTGTGTCATACTGTATAACTTCTATATAAAATGTCTTCCAGGGTCGTCAAAAGAAAACGTGTTGTGCCAAGTATCGAAAAAACGTGCAAATAATTGAATGGTTTGGGAAAGAAGAAACTGTGGCATCAGAATACGAGACTGGAGTTACAATTGTGCGTGATTTAATCAAGGATAAAATAAAGTATATGAATCTACAATGTATGACCTCCACTATTCCTATCTTTCCACAGACAGCCAATATAAGAAGTTTCTTTGTCCCTTAAAAACCTGTCACTGACAACTAGACTTTTTTTTTCTCTCCACATTAGGCCAGTCATTTCTCTGGACGCATCGTAGCCTTAGGTTTATTGTGCTACCTATGTTAAATTTAATACCGATTCATCAGCCCTGTTTCCTTGATTAAGGTGTACAGTTCAGATACAGAACTCGGTTCAAAATCTTTTGGTTCTAGAGATTCTTTGCCAAAGACAAAATATCTTCTGCGAGCCAATGCATCACAGGAGCAAATGATCTGCTTGGACTGTTTCAGTCTCCTTCCCACAAAATCTACAGTCTACAGTTACCTTGAAGCATACCTATTATATTAAGATGTTTTTTCACAGAAGCATGACCTATGAGAAAAGCTGTAATTGAGGACCATTTTTGCAAAACTTGCTAACTGAAAAAACTAAATTTTACAGGAGAGACAGAAAACTAAATGGAGACAAGTAGGTTATAGGGGAACGATCACACTTTGACACACTACAATAGGTTCGTTCCAACAACAATCAGGAACCGTCCGTAACCATCGTGAGCATGCGCAGTACAAAAAAAGCGTTCCAACACAATCCGAACCAGTCCTGAACCGGAAACATGTACTGCAGTCGGGCGTTCCAACAAGCTTTTGACACGGGTTCGGAACGGTCAGAAATAGTCCGTGGATTGAGGCATGTACGGAAGAGTACGCAAGACGCGCATGCGCATAAGCTCACCAACGTCTCCTGGATACTGAAGAAAGACATGATCGACTGTTCACATCAGTGAGGTTAAAGATGAAAAGTGACAGTACAGACGAATAATAAAACTAGAGATTTAATTTAAATTTTCGCCAAAAAGAAAGGAAATGGAAATTATTTGGTTATTGAAACAGTTAATTACAATTTCAACATGCAGCTTTGATTAAAAATATAATAAATAACGTAATACATTAATAATTAAAAAAAGAACTATTGAAGTCAATTATCGGAATTCTTGCCTTCCATATTTTTTGTCATCTTTTTATAGAAAATGATCGAAATTCTATTTTCTGCAATTAGAACTAGCTGCGAAACGATAATAATTAAGCATCCCGTTCTTAGCAAAGATGATCACAGTTATAGCATCTCTGGATTTAGTACATAACGATCCGCGAAAGCGTTCCAACAGCGTCCAGTCCAGTTTCAATCCCATAGCAGATGCTCAACTAGCGCATGCGCATAAGATGGTACAGGAACCGTACATGAACTGATCCATGAACCGCTTGTTGGAACGAACCTATCGAAGAGAAATAATTCAATTTTAGTAAGATGCCTTTAACATCAAGTAGAGGCCTGCTTTATGTTAATGAATCCACCAAAATCTCAATTTTGCAAATTTTGCAGTTAGCAAGTTTTGCAAAAACAGTCCTCAATTGCTCTCAGCTGAAATGTATTACATTAAAGTAATATTTCAGCTCTTTTTTTTTTTTTTTCCATGGTCTTATAAAAATTTTTTCCCATGATTGATACTTGGTGTCTTGATCAGGTTTCGTAATGTTGAGTCTTGGACCACTTTCTAATCGCCTCTCTGACAGAGCACCTAGGTATTCCGAGAGCCAGCTTTGGTCCAATATATTTTGTAACCGCACCTTGTCTTGCCAAGTTCATCAGCTTTTTCGTTTCCCTCAATACCACAATGCCCTGGTACCCAGATGAGTTTAACCTCATTCTGTTCTACCAGGGTCGAAAGTATATTGAGGCAATTAAGAACCGTCCTAAGTAACAATATGGCTACTTAAAAAGCCATAAGGGAGCCTGGCTGTCCAGATAACTAGACTTAAATTAGTGAAGTTATGATCCACTACCTATACTCTGTGTCAGACCAGCAAGTTACTGCAGGCTTTATGGGACAACAAACCTTCACACCACAGCCAAACAATCAGTACCGTAAAAGGGGTGACTTGATATGCTGGGGGGGGGGGGGGGGGACTTGATATGTTTTGTAGGTTGATGTTTTGTTTCGAAACGTCAACCTACAAAATGTATCAAGTCCCCAAGCTTATAAAATGGGGTGACTTGCTACACTGAGGGGACTTGATACATTTTGTAGGTTGATGTTTCATTCTAAAACATCAACCCTGAGGGGACTTGATACGTTTTGTAGGTTGATGTTTCGTTCTAAAACATCAACGTACAAAATGTATCAAGTACCCCTAGCGTATCAAGTCACCCCGTTTTATGGTAACGGTAATTGTCCAGGGGTGTGAGGGAAGAGCAAGTACGGCAGAGCAAACTGGTTTCTTG
Source organism: Periplaneta americana (assembly GCF_040183065.1). Classification (NCBI taxonomy): domain Eukaryota; kingdom Metazoa; phylum Arthropoda; class Insecta; order Blattodea; family Blattidae; genus Periplaneta; species Periplaneta americana. The sequence goes on along the minus strand of NC_091117.1, from coordinate 42,676,378 downwards.
TGTATACTATCTATTCTAAAAATATATTTTCTTTCACATCACGCACACAATTTAACTAATTGAATTAAAGAATAAAATTAGTGTAACTCACCACTACTCAGGAAGAGGAGTGACACCTAAATCTTCATCCTCGCTGTCACTTTCTTCTGATGATTCGCCAAGATTGATGATTACATCATCATGGATTAAATCCAGGAAGCCATCCGTTTCCCACATGTGCTATTCCACATCTTGTACATGCCGCACGTAATTAGTCTACTGCTGTTGCGTTACTTCTTTGATTCCTGATTCCAGCAGATCTCGCACTTTATTTATGTTGAAGGTGGTGTTTTCTTGAGCAACAGTCCTCTTGACTTGACTTCACACCTCTTCAATTGGATTTAGTTCACAATGGTATGGTGGGAGTCGCAATTCTTCATGTCCATGTGCTCGAGCCATTTCATTTATTATGCACTTGGGTTCATATCGAAACTGCACAGACTCCACCATCTCCAATAGCTCTATCTTATGCATGTCTTCACCAACAGGAATTGCTTTAGAGACGAGTCACGACCTAACTTCTGCTTTACTGTTCCTCTTTACGGAATTTTTTCATCCTTCCTCGAATGTACAGACGCTTTATCCAACACAATAATATTATTTGCAGGAAGATTTGGAAGCAATTTGTCCGCAAAATATTTCTCATACATAGCACTAGTCATTTCATCATGGTAGTCCCATTTTTCTTTCTGTGATATACTAATTGAGCTCCTGGAATAAAACAATTCTCATTACCAGCATAGGCTAATATTATACGTCCACCTTTGCCTGAGGGCATCTTATTACCAGTCGTCAGACCTTCTTTTTTGGCTTGTGAAGCAGAGACAATTGTAGTGTCCACCCAAGACTTTGAATTCGTATACACTGTATTTATCCAAGTCTCATCTGTGTAAACAATGTTCCTATTGCTTGCTCTGTGACTTCTAATAGCCCTCAAAGTACTGTGTCTCCAGGCAATTATGTCGTCTCTATCAATTAGCATGGAGTTCTTCTTTCTTCTAGTAAACTCGAATCCCATATCCTTTAGTATCCTTTGTAACGTTGAAATTGATACGTTAGGCATGTCTGTGTCTTTATCAAAGGCTCCTTTCACATTTTTTAATGTTGGCAGTGTGTTTTCCCTGTAAAATGAATCCACAAGACGCCTTATTGCAGCCTGAATCATTGAGTCATATTTCTGCATTCTCGTTTTTTGAATTCCTGGGCTTTTCTTTTTCACGGGTGTTGAAAGTTTCCCCTTCAATTTAAATTCCTTTCTCATTGTTAGCACCAGTTTGTAAGAAAATTTTGTGGCTGACGTGGTATGTTTAGTAGCTTCAGATACACTGAATAAAAATGCAGTACGAAAGTACAAATACACGTTTAACACCATAGTTCTTTCGTCGGAATTCAATATTCTTTTCCAGGTTCGCAATCTTTTGAAGCATTCTGGCGACTTCTCCATTGTTTCAGTACGACAAGAAAGAGCAAACTAATTGAAGGCACTGCAATGACTTATTCTTACACAGTGATTTGAAGATGAACTAAACTAAACTAAAACTAATTGTATACAAAAAAAAGACACGCAATATTTACACAAAACTACAACAACGGATACATTTATACAAATAGTAAACTTACTGAAGGCACTACACTGACTTATTCTTACACAGCGATTTGAAGATGAATTACACTAAACTAAAAACTAATTGTATACAAAAACACGCAATATTTACACAAACTACAACAGTGGATAGAATGGCAATCGATACTTTCAAACAGGATAGTAATACGTTTGCATAAACCCAGCGACAAGCGGTAACCGTCAATCAAGACGGGGTGATGGTTTAAAGCTTACAATTCTGTATCTGTTGAGTTGCAATATACAAAGGTCCTTCAAATTTTTCTTCCAAGAACTATTGTTAAATGAGCAACATAGTTCCCTATTCCAAATGCACAATAACTTGCTGATCTAACACAGAGTGTAGCATGTTAAATACAAGACCATGGAGGAAATTACGAAAGTGTAAATATTATTTACCTACAGTAAAACCCCGATAAGACGCGCCCACTTATTACGCTATCCCATGTAATACGCTATTTTTGTCCTGTCCCTGCACATTTCATATATAACGTCTTCATAAAATACCCCGTTTGTTGCGCATAATACGCTATTTTTGTGGAATATTTTCGATTTAATTTTCAGCAATGTACTGTAACAGCAATGAAACATTTTGGCCATTGAACTCATTGGTGCTATTAACCTGAAAGGTACTGGTATTCGATCCTTTACCTGCGCATTTAAATCTTCATACTGTATAATAACCACCCTCTTCTTACATTCTCTTATTCAATTCTTTACCTGCTCGCTTAAAGTCTACATACAATTACAATACCCCACCCTCTTGCTAACCCTCTCTCTCTCAAACAACATTCCTTACTCGACCGTAATAAAATTCTGGAAATTTTTGCTGATCAGTTTGTTGTCCTTTAGTGGATTGAAGTGTCTGTGAGTGTGATTACAATGAGTGTTAAATGAAAAACGCTCTCTGTGTCGGAAAAATTGGAAACCTTACGAAAGTACGATGAAAACAGTACTTAATCAGAAACAACTCTCTGATTCATTAAGAATCCCATCAACGACAGTAAGGACAATAATAAAAAATCGCGACTCAATCACTGCAGCTGCGACGTCGGGAAGATGTAAGAGCAGGAAAGTGAAGTGTGGTAAACATAAGGAATTTGAGAACACGCACATGGCAAACAACTATAAATGACTTTTTCAAAAGAATTAAGTACAGTTCTACATACTGAAAATGTCTTTGACATACAGTACAATAATTATATAATGGCGTAATACTGTATTACCTTTAATGAATCATGTATTTCAATTAAGAAAAATGCTAATAGATACTGTATATAAGCCAAAATTAGTATACTCGCCTAATATGCGGTCCCGGTTAATAGGCGGTTTACACGCGGTCCCTTGAACAGCCTCTTATCGGGGTTTTACATAAACTCATGAAATTAAAAAATTTATTGTCAGACACTATTTAGATTGAGATAAAAAAGCTAATTAATTTTTTTCCCATTACTATTTTACGTTTCAGTCTCTCTTTTAGGTCAGGAATCTGTTTGGTCATACAACATTGCGGCCCTGTACTTAATTTACGACAATCTTTTATGGTATGGATTATCCGATTTTTGGATTAACCATTCAGTTCACTCCCTTCATTACGACGGATAATAGAGATTTCATTGTATTTGGAACTCTCATATCCCTTGGAAAGTACTGTACAAGAAAACCACATAATCTGACTCTGTTTCTCAGGAAGCTAGACGTAATCTGAAGTGATGTTTTTATACTTAACTGATAAATTATAATACTTATTGAGAAAAAGAAAACGGAATATGTATGATAAGACTTTCTTGTGTTTTAACGTACCTTGTTTACATGTTTCGACCTATTTATGGGTCATCTTCAGAACTGGTCGTTGTTGGTCTTGGCGCCTCTTGTTTTCTGTGTGGGTGCGTTCGTAGTGTAGAGTCAAAGAGTGTATGTGTTTTGAAATTGAGTTGTGTGTTGAAAATATCGTTGGGGTGTGTTTTCGTGTGTCTGTATATTTCATATTGTTCTAATGTGTTGAGTTTCTGGCTTTTTGGTTGGATGTGCAGTATTTCCATATGTGTTGATGTCTCTGTAGGTGTGGTTGGCATTTGTGATGTGTTCTGCATATGTGGAGGTGTTTTGCCAAAAACACCTACAGAGACATCAACACAGACATGGAAATACTGCACATCCAACCAAAAAGCCAGAAACTCAACACTAGAACAATATGAAATATACAGACACACGAAAACACACCCCAACGATATTTTCAACACACAACTCAATTTCAAAACACATACACTCTTTGACTCTACATTACGAATGCACCCTCACAGGAAACAACAAGTGGCGCCAAGACCAACAACGACCAGTTCTGAAGATGATCCATAAATAGGTCGAAACATGTAAACAAGGTACGTTAAAATTTAACACAAGAAAGTCTTATCATACATATTCCGAAGTGATACAGTGTTAAAAGTTGTGTAATCAAGATGTAAAAAGAAAACTTTGTGATGATGATGATGATGATGATGACGATGATGATGATGATGATGATGGCAAGAAGAAGAAGAAGAAAAAGAAAAACAAGAAGACGTAGAAGAAAAATTCCTTCAATTTACTACGAAATGCATTAATCAGAATGAACAGAGTAAAGTGACCTTACCAAGTATAAACGTTATTTACATGAAAAATTTAAGAATCTTAAACTTGGCAAAAGTTTTTTAATCTAGAATAAAGTTTATAATAAGAAATGAACCACCACTTTTATAATATACACAACAGAACATGCTTCACAGACAGCTCAGCCCATGCAGTTAGTTGTGAAAGTGGTTAGTTGTACCTGGATGACATGCTTCCAGTTTGATACCTGATGGCAGTGGCCGCACCGGAAAGGTGCGTGACCCCGCCTGACACTTGCCTCGGCAGAGTCGTTGTTGCCAACACCACCCCCACTGCCAGAATGCTGCAGTCGCTGCTGATAGTGCTCCTTCACATGGGCTAGCACCAGTTCACGACTTGCGTCCCTATAATAGATCATAAAGTTAGAAATTTTAGTATTATAATTGTTGACTTGTATTGATAAAAATTGGTATAATTGTATATGTTCTTAAAAAGTAAAGCTGTTAAGTATCATACTGATAATGAAAAAAACTGAAGACTTTTCTTCATATAGACTTTTGTGTGTGTGTGTGTGTATGGGGGGGGGGGGGGGGGAAGGTTCCAGAGAAGAAGGCTAGCATTGCAGCCTCCTATAATGTGTAAAGTCTAGATTTATGATTTATATGTATTACAGTATTCCCAAGAAACTAGTTCGATTAATTCAAATGTGTCTCAGTGAAACGTACAGCAGAGTTCGTATAGGTCAGTTTCTATCAGATGCATTTCCAATTCTCTGTGGGCTAAAGCAAGGAGATGCACTATCACCTTTACTTTTTAACTTTGCTCTAGAGTATGCCATTACGAAAGTTCAGGGTAACAGAGAGGGTTTGGAATTGAACGGGTTACATCAGCTGCTTATCTATGCGGATGACGTGAATATGTTAGGAGAAAATCCACAAACGATTAGGGAAAACACGGGGATTTTACTGGAAGCAAGTAGAGAGATAGGTTTGGAAGTAAATCCTGAAAAGACAAAGTATATGATTATGTCTCGTGACGAGAATATTGTACGAAATGGAAATATAAAAATTGGAAATTTATCTTTCGAAGAGGTGGATAAGTTCAAATATCTTGGAGCAACAGTAACAAATATAAATGATACTCGGGAGGAAATTAAACACAGAATAAATATGGGAAATGCCTGTTACTATTCCGTTGAGAAGCTTTTATCATCCAGTCTGCTATCGAAAAATCTCAAAGTTAGAATTTATAAAACAGTTATATTACCGGTTGTTCTTTATGGTTGTGAAACTTGGACTCTCATTTTGAGAGAGGAACATAGGTTAAGGGTGTTTGAGAATAAGGTTCTCAGGCAAATATTTGGGGCTAAGAGAGATGAAGTTACAGGAGAATGGAGAAAGTTACACAACACAGAACTGCACGCATTGTATTCTTCACCTTAGGAACATTAAATTCAGACGTTTGAGATGGGCAGGGCATGTAGCACGTATGGGCGAATCCAGAAATGCATACAGAGTGTTAGTTGGGAGGCCGGAGGGAAAAAGGCCTTTGGGGAGGCCGAGACGTAGATGGTAAGGTAATATTAAAATGGATTTAAGGGAGGTGGGATATTATGATAGAGAATGGATTGATCTTGCTCAGGATAGGGTCCGATGGTGGGCTTATGTGAGGGCAGCAATGAACCTCCGGGTTCCTTAAATGCCAGTAAGTACATAAGTATGTATTACAGTAGAGCATCGATTATCCAAAACAATTCGGGACAGAGGGGTGTTCAGATAACCGATCATTTCCGAAAACAAATTGTACCAGTGTCATAGGAGCAGTATGAAACAAAGATACACTGATATTAAACACAAAACTATACATATATTATATTTTGTATCACACATCTTATAAATAAAACAGAGAACTGACTAACCTAGTTTGATAAGTTCAAAATAGTCATTAAAGTTACTCTACAGTTTAGAAAAAGAAGTCCAATTTTTTTTTTTTTTTCCTTCAGAGGTGACTCGTTTTTTTTGTCGCCAAATCTCGCGCAAATTTCAATTTGCCGACTGGAACACTTTCGGTTAACCAATGTTTCGATTGATCGGTATTCGGATAATCGATGCTCTACTGTACATGTTAATATTTTTATAGGATATAGCAGTATAAACATACAAGCCATGCACCCATTTCCGTCTAGATGTCATTTTTACCATTCAATATTTACCTTTGGTATCGTTAATGATCTTTAATGCCGCTATGTGCCACTTACAAATCAATGTGATGCAGGTGATACCAATACTGCTCAGTGAACACACTCCACATAAATAACGTGATTCATGCAGCTCTTGCAGAGTGTGAAGTGCTATAAAGGAATGCTTACCCTTACACTATGCAAATCTGGCTTTCGGGTATCATTTTTTAATAATTTCAAGGGAAAAATTGTTCCGGGGCTGGGTATCGATCTCGGGACCCTTCGCTTAGCGCACAAATTCTCTACTGACTGAGCTAAGCGAAGGGTCCCAGGATCGATACCCGGCCCAGGAACAATTTTTCCCTTGAAACTATTCAAATCTGCTTCACAGGGAGCTATACCTGAAAGCCAGATTTGTGTAATACATACGTCACTGTAGTACGTTAACAGAAAACCACATATCAAGTCACACAGAGTTTGTGTGCACTCAAAGTTTGGTTTCTGGTGCCTTGTCGGCCCACTTGAGTTGTGTTGATATAAAAGGGAAAAATTGAGATCGTGACAGGTGTAGTTCCTGGGTAGCTCAGTCGGTAGAGCATTCGTGTGCTTACCTTTACAGTTCAAACACCAGACATGATCGTGGAATGAAATAGGTACCGACAGGCACAGAGTCACACCTATCATTTTGCTTCAGAGTTTGTTAGTGAATTGAAGTGTTACTCATTTCTGTGTTAAAATTATTATCATTGTGGGTTTGATTTAGAATTTGTGAGTGAGATGACACGTTAATCTGTTCTCTGTTAAAATTGTTACCATTGTGTCTTTGGTTTATAATTTGCCAGTAAGTTGACATGTTACTCAGTTTTGTGTTAAAATTATCGTTACTAGTTTGGTCTAGAATTTTTTTTATTGAGTTCACATGTTGCTCACAAGGAAGGCTCACTAAGTTATAATGGATTTTCACGACGATTGTTCCCCAATATGTTCCATTTGAAATAAGAAAACTCCCTATAAATTTACAGATTCGATTAATCTTACAACAGAAATTTATCGATTAATCGATTAAATCCCACAACACTACTTGTAACATAGCTTAATGCATATTACTTACTTACTGGCTTTTAAGGAACCCGTAGGTTCATTGCCGCCCTCACATAAGCCCGCCATCGGTCCCTATCCTGAGCAAGATTAATTCAGTCTCTACCATCATATCCTACCTCCCTCAAATCCATTTTAATATTATCTACCCATCTACGTCTCGGCCTCCCCAAAGGTCTTTTTCCCTCCGGCCTCCCAACTAACACTCTATATGCATTTCTGGATTCGCCCATATGTGCTACATGTCCTGCCTATCTCAAACGTCTGGATTTAATGTTCCTAATTATGTCAGGTGAAGTATACAATGCGTGCAGCTCTGTGTTGTGTAACTTTCTCCATTCTCCTGTAACTTCATCCCTCTTAGCCCCAAATATTTTCCTAAGAACCTTATTCTCAAACACCCTTAATCTCTGTTCCTCTCTCAAAGTGAGAGTCCAAGTTTCACAACCATACAGAACAACCGGTAATATAACTGTTTTATAAATTCTAACTTTCAGACTTTTTGACAGCAGACTAGATGACAAAAGCTTCTTAACCGAATAATAACAGGCATTTCCCATATTTATTCTGGGTTTAATTTCCTCCCGAGTGTCATTTAGATTTGTTACTGTTGCTCCAAGATATTTGAATTTTTCCACCTCTTCGAAGGATAAATCTCCAATTTTTATAGTTCCATTTCGTACAATATTCTGGTCATGAGACATAATCATATACTTAGTCTTTTCGGAATTTACTTCCAACCCTATCGCTCTACTTGCTTCAACAAGAATTTCCGCGTTTTCCCTAATTGTTTGTGGATTTTCTCCTAACATATTCACGTCATCCGCATAGACAAGAAGCTGATGTAACCCATTCAATTCCAAACCCTCTGTGTTATCCTGAACTTTCCTAATGGCATATTCAATGCATATTACTACGGCTTTTAAATATCAATTTATGCTTTCAGTAATGAATGTGCTGTTATTACATGGCACTGGTATTTTAAGAATTGATCTGTAACATACACAACACAACTCCGTGTACATACCTGTAATTGCATTTCTTGCACTTCCAGAGAGTCTTCTTACTGTCTGTACTTGGCCGCTTCAGCGGTGGCTGTCCCTCTGTACTTCCCTGATCACCTTCTACTTTAAACATTGGCCTCTTGAGAATCCGTTTAGGTCTCAACATCAAATCATCATGCTGTTGCTGCTGGTGGTGGTGCTGCTGTTGCTGCTGCTGATGCTGAAGATGTTGCTGATGCTGCTGCTGCAGCAAGAGAGAAGGTTGAGGCTGCAGAGGCGGAGGCCCTGGGAACACCACATGGTGCGCTGCTCGCAGTGGTGGTGGTGGTCTCAAAGGAGTCACTGGTCCCAGATGAGGAACATTGTTTGAAATGGGTGTTGGAGCTCTTGTAAGGCGGGGTGGGGCCGGCAACTGTTGCTGCAGAATGACTGCACCATGTGACACTGGCACTGCCATGCCTTGGCTGAGGTCTGTGCCCTTTGAGCGCCGCCCACTTCCACTACTTTCAGCTGTTGGTTCATGGACCCGCATAAGAGTTAAAAATTTGTTGTACTTGGAGTAATTTCTCCTCCCAGTCTCATCTGTCATCAGCACCCTTGCTCGCTCATGACCCACATCTCTAGCAGACTTGAGGCGTATGTGTTTTGTAATGTCCCACCTCCAGTTAGAGCGGTATGCACATAGTGAACACTCAAATGGCTTCTTATTTAAATGACCCACTATGTGAACATGGAAACGTGATGCTGTAGATGCCCAGAATGAGCAGTGGGGGCATTTAAACACCTGCAAATAATTTAGAAGCAATATTATTATATGATTAATCACTATACAAAAATAAAAATAATCACGATATGTGTTACCACAATCCATTGTTTAAAGTAGGCGGGATTTCATTAGCCCATACTGTTGCATTTCATGCAACAAGAAACTGCGTCACTACCAAACATAACCTATACCATTTTGCATACAGCGTATTCCGAATCTCACCGGTCCGGTGGCATCAATGACGTCATGTTGCAGCGAAATAAGGAACAAAACTGGTGTAAGGATAGATGGCTGTCATGGCGACTGTATAAGTTGTTGTCTGTGCTACGCTAGCAAAATTTTGCGAAATTTCCGTACTGCCATCTCGTTCAAAGAAAAGAGATCATAAACAACTTATTTCTTGAACCGGTAGTAGTAACTGGTCTGTTGACATGTTCGCTCATAAGCCATTAACATATTGTTTTTACGTTGTGCTCATTACAAACAATACAGCAGAACTAAAGCAGAACACACCGCCATGACACAACAGTGCAGGATGTCATTTGTCTGCTAATTCCCGCCCTATACAAGAACCAATCAGATTCACTGATGGCGGCTGATGGAGATTGCCACCACCTCTGCAAGCTGATGACAACGGTGTGACACCGGTGGAGCATCAATGACGTCATCAGTGGAATTCGGAACACCGTGATGCCATCGGATTGCTCACCGGTGAGAATCGGAATACGCTCATATAATGCCGAGACTTGTCTTGCTCTTTAGAATCCTACAAATTATCTCTCCTGTACGTGCATGTAAACATTATTATTATTATTATTATTATTATTATTATTATTATTATTATTATTATTATTATTATTATTATTATTATTATACTGAACATAAACATAAACAATGAACTGAAACACTTACCACAGTATTAGAGAGAGCAGAGTGTGTGGTGGATTCTGCACAGGCAACAGCATTAAGATAACTGCGTAATATAATTTTCATACTATTATCAAATGTTTATTTACCTGCACATCGTTCTTGTGTGAATGAATGTATGTATGTATATTTGTCTTTGACCAGCCTCATGGTTTAGTGGTCAGAGCTTCTGGCTATAGTTCATGAGGTCTCGGGTTCGATTCCCGCTTAGAGCACAGGAATTTTTCCTTAAAGGGGATTATTCTTGTGTTCGTCCATGGTCTGGAATTTAGGTTAAGTTTAGATTTAAGACCTCTCCTGGCACCACATTATCATAATCATCCTATCACATCATCGGGGTAATGTAACTCTGTCTTCCAGGCGCCCCAACCTCAGAAGTGGGTTACAATTAAGCCACGGCCATGAGAGAAGACCAGGAATGTCGAAAAGACAACCTGGTGGCATTGGATTAAAAAAAAAACAATTTTAAACCAGAACATCATTAGCTGAATGGCTAGAGTATTGATTTTTTTTTAACTTTGGATCAAAACTCTGTGACGAAGTTCTGTAAGACGTTTAGTAAATTAACATTGGTAATCTAATCATAGATATAAATTTTTATAGAATTCGCCTAACTTTTCTTAAAGTTTTCTTTCTCATTCTTCTCCTTTCTTCCTTCCATTGCCCACCCTTAACATTTCAACCATTCGAATGTTATTCCAAAGAAAAAACCGTCCTGTTACACAGTAAGTTGTGCTAGATCCGACAGAACTTTTGTAAAGTTCGTGATTATATATATTTTTTTTAATTTCATCCCCTACAGTAGCATACTGTTCGTGATTACATGTTTTTTTAACTTCATTCCCTACAGTAGCATGCTAACATTTAAACTTTTTTCTTGACTCTGCAATTACATGATGTAAATGAGATACTACTACCAATTATTTATTGAAGAATGAAAGACATTTTGATCAAATTTTCTTGTGTACGAGAAAGAACTTTTTTCAGAGTGAACATTATTTCTTCATAATTAAAGGCATCCACAAATCAATACACTCAAATTATCAATGAAATATAAGTAACGAAATATTTTGTTGAATTTATGTTAGTAACTTATATAATGCGTTCTATCTTGTGATTTATGAAACAATATGGTACAACTTGAGACTAGGTACGCCTACTACAATATGAACAGTAGACTATACAATGTAGACAAATTGTTTTAAAAAATCAGTGAATACATGCACGATTTTCAACACACCTAAGGATAGAGTTCTGCAGAATTGCAATATTTTCTCCAAACTTCTATCAGGTAGGCTAGAATATGAAAAATAAACTGTGTTCTTTTATTCCATTCCAATCAAGACACAGTATAATTTTTAAGAAGCACGAGAAAATCTGTGGGCATGAATGGATTATGAGGAAAAATACGTGCTGCAGCTTATATACACAATACGACATCATAGTAGGCCTACTGCTTAAATATTTTTAACTGTCACAATGGCATATCGGAAAATTCAGAATTCCCCACAGTTTTCCTTCAGGACCTTTCAACTCAATACCAAAAAAATACATCTAAGTCAGTCGTCTTTTCCTTATGTAACTTCTATCAGGAAGCATATAAAAAATAAACTGTGCTTCTTTTATTCCATTTGTATCAAGACACAGTATAATATTTGAAGAAGCACGAGAAAATCTTTGGGCATGAATGGATTGTGAGGAAAAATACGTGCTGTATATACACAATACGAGATCATAGTAAGCCTATTGCAGCTTATGTACACAATACGACATCATAGTAGGCCTACTGCTTAAATATTTTTAAATGTCACAATGGCACATCGGAAAATTCAGAATTCCCCATAGTTTTCCTTCGGGACCTTTCAACTCAATACCAAAAAAATACATCTAAGTCAGTCGTCTTTTCCTTATGTAACTTCTATCAGGAAGCATATAAAAAATAAACTGTACTTCTTTTATTCCATTTGTATCAAGACAGTATAATATTTGAAGAAGCACGAGAAAATCTTTGGGCATGAATGGATTGTGAGGAAAAATACGTGCTGTATGTACACAATACGAGATCATAGTAAGCCTACTGCTTAAATATTTTGAACTGTCACCATGGCATATCAGAAAATTCGGAATTCCCCGCAGTTTTCCTTCAGGACCTTTCAACACATTAATAAAAAATACATCTAAGCTGTCTTTTCCTTATATTATACAGCGTAATTACCATTCACCACTCATAATGCACGTTCAAGTATATGCCGCAAATCAGCATCATAAGACAACCAAATATTGAAATATATCGTCGGATACAAATGATATCCATAACAACTTTGAATAATTAGACTCAAGGCACAACCTCAGTCTATATATTATGACGTACATACATTAGAAGGTGAAAAGACGTACAGTAATGATAAAACAAGAATACGGGCACGAACAAATCAGTTAACATAGTTCAAAGACTGTAATGCATCTCTTCACACAATATAGTATACAGATTTCATTTTATTTTTTTATTATTTTATCAGTGAAGACCTCCAAACACATTTGTACAAGTATTGTAATCACACATGTGCTTTTTAATCATTTGGTAGTCACACAAGAAAGACACATTTATGTCCTAATTATGTTGGTTTTTATCATGTTTTTATCATATTGTATGCTTATTAATATATATTGTATTTTGGTTTGTAGAGACATATGTACCTCTTAGTGATGATATTGCTATATAGAATGTTGTATCTGATGATGTTGGTATGAAACTGACAAAAACGTTCATACAATATTAAATCATGTAATGTAAGGACTCGCACCTTACATATATTAATAGTGAAGTCATTGATTGAAAATAAATATTCGTATTATATTCGTGTTATAAAAATATAAAACTAAATTGAGAAATATTATTATTAATACTAATTTGTAGGGTTTGACAAATAAATTATAGCTGTAAGGAGTCGACTGTTTTTAAAACTATTCACAATCATGCATTTGTGCTGTTATTAGGTTTGTTGACTATACATCAGTTACAGCTTTTTTCTATGAATCAGTATAGCTGAGTGTATTATAGCAGAGATTAGTATGCTGAGATCCTAGCATCGAACCACCTTACTTACAGTTATTGTTTTATTGTTCAATAATTTGTATATTACTATTATGTTTATATTATTTTAATGATGCATATATATTTAAATTTCTTATCTACAGCAAACAATGACTTCAATGGCGTCACAGTAACCCTTATATCACCTACAAAGCAGATGGTGGGGTGGAACTTATTAGGAAATCGCTAATTTACTATATTTATTTTATTTAATTCTATTTTTTCATGTCGAGTATTTCGCTGTAATCTGAAACTGATATCACTCTGCATTATACATAAAATTAACATATTACTTGTAGATATGTACTGGTACTCATCAATAAATAAGGGACTCTTAAAGTTGAATGTAATGAAATGGGATGAATTTTCCGATATGCCACTGGCAACTCACAACATTGAAATTGTTTTGGAAGTAGATTATTTGCTCAAGAAAAATATTAATATTAAATATTGGTGTAGTCTAGCATTCACACACTGTTTAATCCTCTTGCTACCCGGTGGGGTAATAGGATTATTTGTGTGTCTTGTCTGTGTGTTAAGATATTTTTGTAGTGTGTTCTGTGTTCTGTAAACAGGGGCGGCTTTTGGGGTAGTGCCAGTGTGCCATGGCACCGCCAATGAAATAAACAAAAAGTAATATCCTAGAAAGCAGTTGTAATAGTTTATTTCTACACATTTTATTTGTATTTCATCTGAACGAGCGCGCACACAGATCAGGACGCACTCTTGCAGCGTTTCTCCGAACGTTGGAGCCACTTTGGTGTGGCACTGCCTACATCCATATAACACTGTACAAAAGGCTACTGATTCTAGTTTATATACGTTTCTTATGGCAGACTTTGAGCCGAATTCAATTTGACTCAGTAGTTAATATTCCGCCCGCTAGAGCACAGTAATGCAGAAATTTCGCTAGATGGCAGGGTTGTTGGAGACGTCAGGAAGGGAACCATCAACCGCAGACTTGCACGAAAACACAAGTTAAAGTTCCACGCCAAATGTTAATGTAATGTTGCCAATTCAAAACTAAGGCACATAACTTGGAGTTGAATGTGTAAAGTATTATCCATTTAACTATACTGAATGCAGTGATAGTCATGGTTCTTTTTTAGAAAGATAAATATTTTTTCATATTATGTAAAACTGTTTGTTAATGTTGTGTAATATTGGTTTTATTTTCCGGCAACTAAATATCGCTACACTGTTGCTATAGTATTGATGCTTTTGTTAACGATACATGAGATCTGTGCAGGACATGAACATGTGTTATTCAGGCCGCTGCCTTGGATTCATCAGCCTGTTAAATAAAGTGCAAACGTGATCGTTTATTATCTATATCACTGTTTATCTCGTGTGTTTTTGCCAGTAATTTTACTAGTTATAAAAGTTATTTGTATTTGACTAACAATACTATGAACGTTTTGCATTATATATTATATTATATTATATTATATTATATTATATTATATTATATTATATTATATTATATTATATTATATTATATATTATATTATTATAGTTTCATAAATGTTATTGTAACTGTTACTATAGATGCATTATTAACTGTACACCTGGTAAAATAGCTGGTTTAATTAATGTGTTTTATTTAACATATAATGTAAACGTGAGCTGCAATTATCAGTTTCACTAGAGTAATTTGTGTACAACCTTTCTTCATTTTTGGCACCACCACCAGAATGCCTCACCGGCCACCACTGTCTGTATGCAATGTTGTATAGTTTCTTGAATGATGATGCAATTTTGTATGTGTTCTTGTTTTCGTATGTTAGTGTGATGTATTTGTTTTGTTCTTGTGTTTGTGTTGCATTTTCTTGTTTGTGTTTAAGTCTTTCTTATGATACATTAAAAGTATTTATTTCAGTCATTGACTTCACAGCATATGTTTAAGGTGTTAAACCTTTGCATTACATGTTTAAAAGACATATGAATGTTTTCGTTGGACTACGCCAACATCATCAGATACGACGTACATTTCAGTAATATCAATAATCTCTACATAATCTCTTACAAATACACAACATATTTAGTGGCATGCAAAATAAAACATACTAAAAACCAACATGGTTATGATACGCATTGACATTCTTGTATGACTGCCCTTATTGTCAATTAATTAAAATACACGTGTAAGTTGCAAAATATATATGTTTGCAAGTCTTCTTATGATGTCTATTATGTTAGTGTTGTATCCATTTTCCTGTGCTATGTACTGTATTTGATGGTATGATTATAAGTGTTAAAAGAATGTATTCGAACAATGAATAATATGGTATGAATAAGGTCCCAAAAGCAATAATTGGGCCCTTTTTCTACCAACCGAGATATTCATTACGTGTTTTCTGCCGAAATTATAATTATATCTGGGCTATTTTTCTACTGACTAGATGCTCCTTCTAAAGAAGAATAATAAAATGAAAAATTGTGATGTTTTTTTAAATTGCTAGTTGGGCCCTTTTTTGAGTAGCCACTTCAATTACTCGTAGTATGAATGTAGTAAGAATTATTTCATTACCTTCTTCACAGTGAGTGCAGCCTTAGCATCCACATCAGGAAGGAGATTTTCTGGAGCATCAGAAGGAATCTTGCTTGTGACAGCACCATAACCTGGAGCAGTTTCAATCCCCACCAGGCTACCTTCGCTGATTGGCGACTTGCTACGCACGGATGTGTCCCGACTATCGTCATCCTGCTGATGAGATAACAGAACTTGCTGAAGAGGTGAACACCGCTTCTGCTGATGCTCTTGTTGTTCCTGATGTTGTTGCTCATGTTGTTCTTGTTTCTGTATCTGTGGTTGTGGTGGTTGTTGCTGCTGTTGCGTTGTTTGTGACTGCAACTGATGGTCTTCTTCACTTTCTGTTTCCATTGGTTGTGGTAAATTATTCCAAACAAACACTTTATTCTCCATTGGATGTGGTTCTTCTCCTTTTGACTTCTCATCTTCTTCTTCATCCTCAACCTCCCCTGCTTTCTCTTCTTCTTTGGTAGTTGAAGTTTCAGTTGCTGCTGCTACTGCTGCTGGTGATGGGGAAGAAGTTGTGTGATTTTTATTAGCCTCTGTACAAGACTGTAGATGTATAATCAAGTCAGCACTTGTCTTACAACGTTGACGACAATGCTGACATCTAGTTGAAGACAGCTCGGCACCACTAGCCAATACAATTCCACCAACTCCATTACCACCATTGCCATCACCGTTTCGGTTCCCAGGACTAGAATGTAACTTCTGATGACGTGCTAATTCTGACAGACACTTGGACTCGTGTCCACACCACGTACACACCAGGTTGCATGATTCACCAGCACCAACAAGCAACTTTTCTTTCAGTTTGTCAAAGAATGAGGCATTTTTCTTCTTGAACGTCAAATCAGTTATTGATGATGATAAATCTGATTTAGATTCTGACTGAGGATCCTGAAAATCATTAACTGCAGCCTCATCCTCATCAAAATCCTCTTCCTCTTCATGTTTTGGTGAAGACTTCTTTGGTACTTCGGCATTCTCTTCATCTTCTGGCATTTTGAACGCATCTTCACCTCCAATCAGAGATGCAAAATCCTTAAGGGAACTATTGGGACAGGATTTGGCACATATTTCATTGAGATCTCGCTCACTGAGCCCACTTTCCTCCTGAGGAGACGACACTTGCTGTGACTTCCCCCCTGATGTATTTGATCGATTGCGAACTGAAGGTATTCTTAGGATTGGCAATGATGAACCAGCAGCCCCAGGTGGTATCGTCTTGTTCTGTATGGGAATCAAGTTAGGAATTGGACGAGGCACCTTCTTGGGAGCTTGTTTGACACTAATTGGTCTGTGTATGCCATGAACTTTGCCTTCATGTCGTGCCATTTCACCTTCCCATGCTGCCTTATAGTTACACATCCGACACTTTAAGTTTTTAATATAAACATTCCCATTTTTGTGATGAATTATATCATCTGGGTGTATGAAATCTGTTTGGAAGTTATGACGTTCGTTCTGTTCTTGGGTGCTTGGTGCTTTCAACTTCTTAAGTGTCACTTTAATCTTTGGTGTTCTCCTGGTATTAGTAGTAGGGGCGCTGAGTCTATTGCTGCTCCCATTAGTGGTGGGCATATTAACACTGTCTCCGATTTTGTTGCTTCCAATAGCAGAAGCTGTCACACCTGCAGGTAGTGCGGGATCTGTGGCTGATGTCTGAAATAAAATCAATGAAAATCAATTATTACATTTCTCAATTCAATACATTTTTAATAAGACGAAATATGAATGCCTTTACCACAGAATAAGAAGTATATTACTTATATAAAACTTAAATATGTCACCATTCATGAAAACAGTAAAGTTGGAGCAATGTATGTGTAAATATAGTTGCATCTTTCTTTATAGGTCATTCGAAAATTAGTGGCAACACTACTGACATTCAGCTCCTCTAGCAGTTACTAATGTAAGCTGACAGTATGAGATAGAGTGAAGACTGATCTGTGTTATTTTTAATATAAGATAGTCTCAAATTATATTCCATATGCTGTGACTGTAATGACAAGACTTATCAGAAATGCTCTAAGGCCAAAAAAAAATGTAGACATGAAAAGGGTCCACTCATTATGATTAAGAAGATGTATTAGTCACTCATTCTGTTTCAATTGGAATGCTCGCGGATTCTGCACATTACAATCACTTTTTGAAACACTATTTACAACCAGCAATGAACCAGCAGCACTGAAATCTCTTGAATGCCTAGGGTTGCCAGGTTTTCAACCTGAAAATACGGGAGATTTTGGAAATAATTGCCAAAATCGTTACATCAAGACATTATCGACATGTTTTACCTTTAGGAGCATGTTATATACAGTGTAACTGTACGCAAAAGTAATTTAAAATGAATCTCATAGCACTATCAATACTTTGTATGCATTCAGAAACTTTTACAATTAAAATTTCTTCGGAATATGTATGATAAGAACTTTCTTGTGTTAAATATTATTAACGTACCTTGTTAACATGTTTCGACCTATTTTCGGTCATCTTCGGAACTGGTCGTTGTTGGTCTTGGCGCCTCTTGTTTCCTGTGTGGGTGTGTTCGAAGTGTAGAGTCAAAGAGTGTATGTGTTTTGAAATTGAGTTGTGTGTTGAGAATGTCGTTGGGGTGTGTTTTCGTGTGTCTGTATATTTCATATTGTTCTAGTGTGTTGAGTTTCTGGCTTTTTGGTTGGATGTGCAGTTCCGAAGATGACCGAAAATAGGTCGAAACATGTTAACAAGGTACGTTAATAATATTTAACACAAGAAAGTTCTTATCATACATATTCTGAAGTGATACAGTGTTAAAAGTTGTGTAATCAAGATGTATAAAATTTCTCTTTATAAATCAGGTTAAAAATTAGTGAGAATTTACACTTAAAAATATGTAGAGTAACTTTCATAGCATCATAGCACTATTCATATTTACCATTTAAGTAAACAAATGAATAAATGAGTAAATAAGTAAGTAAATAAAAAACAAATAAATAAATGAATAAAAAATAAATTAATAAAAAAATTAATTACAGAAGAAATATCAAATATATGAGATGGGAGACTGGCGAAAATCTGGGTAAAATATGAGAGAACCCATAAAATAAGGGAGACCTGTCAACCCTATGAATACCTATCCCATAGTGCTTCATGATGGTACTCGTCACATGGCTGCCCAAGTTAATTTACATAACAGGTGGAACTGGGAAAATCTACAGTATCTTCCTTACTTCCTAGGGAGGAGTCACTGCGACTACAGCCTTTTCTCTAAGATGAAAGGACCACTGAGAGAGGTACACTTTAGAAATAGACAGGTTCACAGGCTGGGTAAGCACCGGTTCCTTACACTGACAAGCAAACGTTCTGATGGGGGCAGATAAAAAAGTTAAATTTTTTTCTTTCACCATGTTAATAATGTCATAAGAAGTGCTTATACAAATTTTGGCCACTCAACCGCAATTACGAGACCGTCCAGAAAGTGATTTTCCCTGGGGACGTTTATAGAAAAAAGCACAATTGCATGAAAATATTTATTGAAACAGATACATTAATTTTTGCGCTATTTGTCAACATATCCCCCACTGAAATTAAGACATTTGTCATACCATGGGATCAATTTTTGTGTCATAGAAGTTAGCTGCCTCAGATTGGAACCAGCATTTGACTGCATCTGCACTTCTCTCTGTCAATCTCACGATATGAGAAATGTCTCAATTCCGATGGAAAATATATTTAAAAATAGCTCAACAATTGCTGTGTCTGTTCCAATAAATTTGTCCAATGAATTTTTTTTTTTCTGTTAACGGCCCCTGATGAACTTATTTTTTACGGCTCTCGTAATTGCGTTCGAGTGGCCAAAATTTGTATAAGCACTTCTTTTGACATTATTAACATGGTGGAAGAAAAAAAAAACTTTTTTATCTACCCCCATCAGAACGTTTGCTTGTGAGTGAAATTTCATGAGAAAATTCCTTCCTGTTAAGGATCCGAACCAGCGCTCATTTGTAATAGGAGTTCAGACATGATGCCTTAGACCATGATCCTACAGTTTGGGACACACCTAGAATAAGTTTTCTAATTACTTAATCTGTCTCTAGCCAGGATTTTATTTCCGGTGCATTTACATTGTTTTATTACATAGATATTCTACTTGCAGTCTGAATAATCTGAAGTACCGGTTTTTCACTTCATACAGCTAACATTATATATGTCACTTGTCCACATCTGTGAAGTAATGGTTCGCACATCTGACCGTGAAACCAGGTGGCCCGGATTCGAGTCCCTATTGGGACAAGTTACCTGGTTGAGGTTTTTTTTCGGGGTCTTCCCTCAATCCAATATGAGCAATTACTGGGTAACTATCAGTGCTGGACTCCAGACTCATTTCACCGGCATTATCACCTTCATTTCATTTAGATGCTAAATAACCTGAGATGTTGATACAGCATAGTAAAATAACCCAATAAAATAATCTATATCCACTGTGTACATATATGTCACTTCCAAACACTTTCTTGTTATTAATATTTCTCTTTCGTCTGCACTGAAATAGCTTCATTGATTATCTCACTTCTCTTATTGTGTACATTCCTTGTTCTGAATTTCTAAATTATTTCTTTAGCTTGAGTTGCCATCTTATCTTATCAAACACTTTCAGTTTGCTGAGTCGTGACAATATATCCTCATATCCTCAATATGTCAAGTAACCTGCCATGCACCACATTCTCAAACCTGGAGTACAAGTTTTACCACTACCTTATTCTCTAATATTTATGTTACCGTAAATGTACGAAGACAGGTAAATCTTAGAATTTACCGGTATAACCTAACATTTACCATTATAGTGCGGTAAAACCCCAAATATCTTATTAGATTTACACATTTTGAACTTTTACCAAGAACTGTTGTTAAATCTTAGGATTTACCGATGCGAGCTGGTAAAAGCTAGATCGAAGAATGCCGCCACCGTTGTACATGTGTGCAGGCTCGATAAAGTGAAGCAGTTCCGAGAGACTGCCAAAGAAGGTTTTGAAATGCAAGCAAAGAAAATGAAAGCAACCACTTGTAACAAAATTCCAAAATCTTCATTCGGACAGAATGTGAGAAACAGTACAGGATGTAGACAGGGCAAAAATTCACGAAAAATCAATAATAGCAATGGTAATAAATATTCAAGATGTCGACTTTTATCAGCTTGGTACCAAAGCTGACAACATTGTACACTAGGAAACAATTTACATTGTGCAAAGAAAATTTTATCAGCATCGAAGAAGTCGGAAAAGAAGAAATTAGTGTACGGGAAGTGGCTGGCAAACTATCTTTTCTTGGAGGACAAGAGTTCAAGAAGTGTAGTTGTTTAAAAACGTTTTCAAGAAAAATTGCTTGTGCAAATCATCTTCCATGTTGTGTAATTCTAAATATCATAACAGCCAATCTTGTTGTAACAAGAATTAAGATTCATAAGGTTTGTTTTACTTTATTTGTGGATCTAGACTGTTTGAAGGAAGGTAAAGGCTTTGTTAATTTTTATATTGAATACTATTACAGACAGTGGGTAAAAATTATAATATTTTTCACTATTTCCAGTATGTAATATTGTTTATTATAATCATATTGGAATGTAAGAATATTAAAATAACTTCAATTTAAAATAAATAGAAATTATTTCAGTAATTACTGAGGTGATTTTTATTTATGTTTTTAAATAGATCCTAAAACAATAAAAAGATGAATTGCAAATAAATATGTAAAATTTGTATTAAATTAACACGATTTTACCAATCGGTAAATCTTGAGATTTACCAACATTTCTTGGTAAAAGTTCAAAATGTATATATCTAATAAGATATTTCGGGGTTTTACCGTACTATAACGGTAAATGTTAGGTTATACCGGTAAATTCTAAGATTTACCGATCTTCGTACATTTACAGTGACATATACAAGAGTTCCTGGTGAATCTTCAAGGTAGGCATAGTGGTTATGAGGACGAAAAAGCCATCTTACTTCTTCACAGCAGGAAGTATCCTGCTTCTTCTTGTCCACTCTCACAGCTGAAAAACCATAAACGTGACAGAACAAAAAATCTCCAAATATCACTGTACTGAGGTTCGTCTGTACTGACAAGTAACACTGCACAGAAAGGTAATATGATATATAGTGCACAAGATTTTTTTTTAATCTTAATTAATAATACAAACTGTTTCAGTGAAATGAAAAATGCATACTGTAAAACAAATTCGCTGACTTTAGAAAAACGTTAGTACGTTGATATTCATAAGCTAGGCCTAATTATATCATTAAATGATCTGGAGTTGCGCTCGGGCGTGGGTTCGATTCCCGATTGAGTTTTTTCAGAGGTTTTCTCAACTGTACGGCAAATCCTCGGCCTCATCTCGCCAAATACCATCTTGCTATCACCAATTCCATCGACGCTACATAACCCAGTAAAAAAAAAAAAAAAGTATATTATTAAACGGAGTGGCAACATTATAAGTTTTAACTCTTATTTTGCAATACAATTCTCAATTTTACTGATAATGTGCAAACTTTTTGTTATAAAATTCGAATAATTTTTGCAGTAGACTACTTCAACAAATTTATTATAATTACTGACAAGAAGGATAAAAATGACAAAACATAATGCGTGTATTTTAATCAGTTTTTCAACAACACTGTATCAATCACGACTTTATCTAGCATTAATAGGATTAGTGATAGGTAAATATTATTTGAAGACAGGAGTATGAGAATTTGCTGTGGGATTACCTGACATTCGCATTACGGTTGGTGAAAATCTCGGAAAAAACTTAAGAGAATTGGCCCAATCGAGATTCGAACCCATGCCCAAGTGTAGCTTCGAACCACAAGTCCCACGCCGTAAACTAGGAGACTAAGTACAAAAATAAGTAACCAGTTTGCAGTTCAACACCGTAAATGTAATTTCTGCATAAGTTATACACAAGACCCTTAGCAAAACATGGAGCATTCTCCTAGCCCCTTCCCCCCACTATAGGCTCATCTGCTTTAAGCTATGGACTCACCACAGCTGTGGCTTATTGTGCTTACATGGAACTTTTTTTTTCTCTTGTATGGAGGAGGGACCCAAAGGCTTACACTACAGCCTGAGGCTTATTGTGCTTACCACTCCTATTCTGTGAATGATTGGGTAGCTGAACGGCTGCACTCTTGTATAAGAACTTAACCCAGGCTATTGTATGGATGATACTTAATTATCAACCTTCATAACAGTGCATCTAGTCATACACTTTTAAAGAATTAGTAAGTTACTAAAAGTTCGGAGGAAAGACCTGAACATTATTTTATCAAAATTACTAACCATATACATTTATTTTCTTCTGTAACTTAATACTTTAATTCACTGTTTTTGGGAAGTATTTACAGCATTAATTAAAAATTGAAAATATTTTTACCAATATTTTAGACAATGAACCTAAAAATATCTTTTGTAATACTTTCATTATCGCAAGAATGCATTTTATAGGCCTATTATATATTCCTATTTTTTGTGTGTTCAATATTCACTCCTCTGGACCTTATAGATTTATTCCTTTCAACAAAATAGCCAGGGACTGCTGTAATACACAGGCGAGTCTTTAAGTTACAAATTGAAGTAGTAACCTACTTTTTGAAGATACCTGAAGCTTCACCACTAGTTGGCGGTATTATCAAAGTGATTGATGTATGCACAAGTGAAACAAAGAAGCTGCAGTTGTCATATGCTGGCACATCTGCCAAAGTACCACTGTCAAGCAGTATTCTGTTGTGAGATTTTTCTGGGCAAAAAATCTGGCAGCAAAAGATATTCAAAAAGCAATGCCTCCGATATATGGTGGGCACTGTCTGTCATGTCAAGCTATCTACAATAATAGGATGCAGAAGTTCTCTGAAGGGTGAAGAAGTATCAGACAATGAGTCCTTCAGTCAGTGGAGATTGTCATAGAGGCAAATATGCAACAGCTAGTGACTTGATGAAGGGGACAATATGGTAGCTTGGATGATCAGACATGATGATCTTGGGTGCATCATTTCTAGTCAGAGACAAAACTTGCATCAATGCTTGGATCAAGTCACAAAGTGTACATTCATGCAGAGGTGCCGCCATCTTGCAATCACTGATTCTTTCTTTTCTTTCACTTCTGTGTACACCGACAATACTAGCATCTAGTGGTAATAGCTTCAGGTACCTCATTAAAAAATGTAGGTCACTATTTAAATTTGTAACTTATTGACTTTCCCTTGTATTTTGAATATTATGCATATGTCACAAACTTCACAATGTATATTATAATATTTTAATTCTCACCATCCTCTTTAGCAATATGTATGTATTCAATGCCTACCCACTTCACTTTACGTGATTTGGGTTCAGCATATTGCGGATGACAGGACTGTGACCCATTTTCTAGTTGTACACCACTTCGGCGGGCCACACTGTACATCATGTGTATCTGTGGAGAGTTATGTTTCGTGTACTAGGGTGAGTGTATGTGTAAGTGTAGTGTCTGAAATGAGTGATGATGATGAAGATGAGGAAGGGTGAAGGGGAAACCTGGTGCTGGCACGTAGCCTACTCTTGTTGAGTAGCACGAAGGGGGCTGCCAGGTTTAACATCCCCATCCGACAGACGACAAATGCCGTCTCTTCATATGCACTGCGGAAAGATTTGGGATTTAACCCAGACATATTGGTGCAAAATCTAGTGATTAGAAGTTATGCACCACCATCTCTCCTAATCCCGAGGTAGAAATTTTACATGAAAATTTCTGACCCCACCGGGAATCAATCCCGAACCAGCCAGTCTGGAGGCAGACATGCTACCACAGAGCTAAGTCGGCAATATTATTGCATGTATCTAATCTTGATCATGTGACTGTTTTATTCCTAGATTCATTTTAAAATATTAAATGTTATGTTTTATTTAACGACGCTCGCAACTGCAGAGGTTATATCAGCGTCGCCGGATGTGCCAGAATTTTGTCCCTTAGGAGTTCATTTTAAAATGATAGTGAATGCAGAAATGGTGACAAGTGAATATGACTCTCAGAATTCTTATAACTGAAACATTCTTGAAATGAAGATTATGATTTTAATTTTGACGAAGATAACATAATAAATGTTATGGTCTGTATCACTCATAAAATGTATGATTTTTAATAATGTAACTATAATGAATGCACAAACGAAGTTATCGTCTAACCTCTAACCTGTAACAATATAATGTGTTGTTTACTTCCCTAGTACAATGCATTTTATTATAGGATGTTACATGCCCAATCTACGTCAAACACCCATTACGAAATGTTGGCTCCACCCCAAAGACAGATTTGTTCTTGCAGTACAACTAATCGCCAATTGTAGGCACACACAGATTGCAGCTATCAGCAGTTGTTATCTGTTACGATTAGTAGTGACTAACCAGTCAGCTTTTGTTGAAATGTGTTTGGAAACTTGATATGGAAGGCAGTATCTCCACTCTGATCCCTATTCTAGGATTGGCAAGAATTTCGTATCTGCTATAGACCTATGTCATCTGTGTATCTTAAGACACATGTTTGTACGTTGTTACAGGTACATTGTGTAGAATAAGGATAACCAATGTTAACTTATAATTCAGGAAGTTCGTTTTCACTGAAAGGAAACTTTTTTTGTTATTTTTCGTATTCCGCCTTTCCAATGGTTTAAAGAAGTATTTTTAACTCAGGCCAAGATGCATCACTGAACAAATATTCATCTTGACAGATAAGAAACTTGATATCGTGATACAGTGTATATGGTACAGTACCAAGTCTTTGTAAGACATATGGTAAGATGATCTCTGATACAACAGCACTCAGCCTTCAGAACTGTTACCAACTTCAGATAAATTTACACGACACAGATCCACCATAAAAAAAGTAATATATTCTTAGCAATTATACAGGGTGGAAGTGAAATAACCCTGCAGATTTTCAGAGCGAAAAGCTCATGTTGCATGTGACAAAAAAGTGTAATATCATATTGGTGGAAAGTTTATAGTTTTCTCTGAAAAAAAATTTTTTCCAAATGTTTAACACTCCCTTATTCGATAACTTTTTTTTTTCGTTGTTGGTAACTCTATAGCATCTATTAGTGCTTTATGGTTGTGCTCACAGATGGAGTTACTTGTCAACAATGTGCCGCTGAAACGTGTGTTCAGGTTACTGCCCAGCGACAGTCCTGATGTATTTTATATTTTGATGATTGGCTAATTAATATTCACCGAGAGCCTAGCCCGGGAATCGAACCCGGGACCTCCAGATCTGTAAGCCAGCATGCTGACCAATAGACCAAAGAGGCAGTCAAATATCAATAGAAAATCTAATAAAGAATCATTTATTCCTCAGGAGTATTTCAACAGTTTTCATATAAATTTAATTTAAAAACTACTGAAAGATGCAATAGGTTGCAATATTGTAGCCAGAGAGGGAGGTGGGAGGTATTCACCTAGGGAGACAGACCTGAGTTCGTTGACCTCTTACATCTGTATTACGAGAAGAAAGAGGAATGTGTTACCGGCAATGTTACCAGACTGCTGAAACTTCGAACTTAATTTTCTAATTAACCGTTCATTTAACCACAAAACGTAATATAAGTTTTCTATTCATTTAAGTGTACCCTATTGTCTCTTTGATTGTTTCACTTCCACCCTGTATACAAAAATAGGAAAACTGAGCTTCTAGATGAAGACTGTAGTACACCTATATTTCAAGCAAGGTCAATAATATTCTCTTATCCCAGCTAACATAAAAGACAGTTAACTTTGCAAAGTCAGTAGGCCCTAAAGCAGAAAATACTACATACCAAAATAGTTGAATGGCTCAGAATTTACACTGACGACTCTTACAAAATCTAAAACAAGGCATGCTAGTACATACAATTACTTGATGCTAGTTCTATAATCTTTGTTGCAGAGTTACTGGTCATGTTAGCAAGCACTGAAACATGTATTACACAACTCCAGAATACAAATATAAACAGTACTATCATCACCAGCACTTTGCTGGCAAGCATTGGAGTTTGGTGGCCTGGTTATGGTCACAGAATAGAGTCTCATTTCATTTCTTTCGTAGTCGTCTAAGGATCTTCTTTCTCTTGGTATCACATCATCAGTTGGAGCCAATGTGTGAAGTCCATTCTTTCAAAATGTTTACAATTTAATCAAAAACTACTTGGCTTTTTGAGGGTGAGACCTGCGATGGATCCTTAACTGGCCCACTGTATGCCCTGTAGGGCCTATATGTGATGATGAACTTCCAAGTCATACAGATAACCTAGGTGGTAATTCGTGAATCCGATACTGAGAGGTCGGCCATCCTGTCTCAGCCCTGACAAAGTCAGCTCCCATCCTCAGATGAGTACCTGATAACCCCCAGGGCTCAAAATCCTAAAATAATGTTATAAATTTCAATCAAAGACACAACTATCTGCTAGATATAATGCTGCCAAAATTATCAAAAACTACAAAACAAAATCCAAAAACTAAAGAACACTTTCAAAAAGCCAAAATAGAAAAGCGTAAAATCAATAACCTAAATAAGAAAATGAAAGATAATAATCTCATACATACATGTTAAAGCTGATAAGAATAATGCAATAATCATCATGAAAAAATAAAAGCAGATAGTTGTGTCTTTGATTGAAATTTATAACATTATTTTATGACATTACTAGACACATCTGAAATATAAAATGAATTGCAAATTGCTCAAAATCCTGCCAAGGCTACATCCCAGCCTATTTGTAACTATCAGTACTCCGAGGAAAACCATTTGTTTACTTTGTCCACCACAAAATTCATCATGACCTAAATGGGGTTCGAACCCAGGCCATCTAGATGGAAGACCAGCCACAGACATGCGTAATCAGAAGTTGTGTATTAGAGTTAAATAGGTGTTGAGCCAGTTCTTTCACTATGTCTTGTTATTTATGTTCAAAACTGAGCAGAAAATAACTCTCATACAGTATAATACGTTTCTGCTGTCCATCTCGTTTACAAATGAACTATGCCTGATTACAATACATGTAAGTTGGTCTTGGCAAAATATTACACAATTTCAGTCTGATGTGAATTGTCTGAACAGAATGGTTTTTTGTAAAATTTACAAATTTCTCTCTCATAAGAGATGTTATGTTCAAGATATTTAAAAGTAGTCGACCTCGTTAGCGTAGTTGGTAGTGCGCTGGCCTTCTGCGCTCAAGGTTGCGGGTTCGATCCCTGCCCAGGTCGACAGCATTTAAGGGTGCTATGCATAAACATTTCGCTAGCCCGCATTACGAGCATGCTAAACTAGCCCCGGCTATCGACTGATTACTTGTACAGGATTCATATCATATCATATCGCTAACACTGGTTTATGAATACGAAAAACGTTAGTTCGCTGATCATCCACTGGAAGCCCGAGCTAAGAATGTGTATGAATGTGGCCTTAAGTGTGTTTAAATGCGATAGGCTCATGTCACTAGATTTATTGGCATGTAAATGATATAACCTCTACAGTTGCGAGCGTCGTTAAATAAACTATAATTTAAAATTTTATTTAAAAATGTTTACAGTACTTGTTTCAATATATTGCTTCTAATAGCTTTCTTGTCCAGAAAGTCTTCGATTTTTTTTA
The DNA here is from genome assembly GCF_040183065.1 of Periplaneta americana. Taxonomy (NCBI): domain Eukaryota; kingdom Metazoa; phylum Arthropoda; class Insecta; order Blattodea; family Blattidae; genus Periplaneta; species Periplaneta americana. Next base: position 42,647,888 of record NC_091117.1, on the reverse strand, counting down.
TAGATGTTTATAGTCCAAAAAACATAAAGACTTTTTAAAGAAATTACAGAGGCCTAAAAGAACACGTGCAAAAAGTGTTACAACTTAAAGGAGAATCCTTTTTCGGCATAGCTAATCGGCATCGCCTTAACCAGCCGCCTTCCTAGGAAGAGGCCCGTGCCCCAAGCGGACATTATGGACTGAACCTGAACTTGAACCAATTCCCTAAGTCCATCCATCTGTCATTTCAAAAAACTTGATAACCTGTAAACAAGCAATGTCTATTTAGCAATTTTCACGTTACACCACTGCGTTTTTCTTTTCTTCAAGTTGTAAAGGTTATAACAGTGCCATAGGCAACACAGAGATGATAAATACCAGTACAACTTTGTCCAGTGTCATTGTAGTTTGTTGACATTAGGTTAAGTACACCATAAATGGCTTGTGTTAATTGACTTGATGTGGTACCATTTTCTCTTAATATTTGAGTTAGTTTGTTTCTGTTAAATCTTATCTTTTTTATATCAATATGCTAAGTGTGTTTCACTGTTACAGATTGTATGCTCTTCAATCAATAATTTAAAGTAAAATATCTATTGATGCAAGATCGACCTTGCCTTGATCCTTTCTGTTCTGCACCCATACTGCTCTGAAAAATATGCCAAGTTAATTTCCATAATAATTTCATGAATTGCATAACCTGTGTTGAGAAGACTGATGTTTATTCATTTTTCACAACTTCACATGTCTCTCTTTCTGTGAACACAGATATTAATGATCCTTTTTTTTTCAGCTATCTGGGATTTCTACTTCATTCCAAATATATTATTAAAAACAATTAAATAAAAAACTGAACTTCTCTCCACTATATTTGAATACAATGCCCGCATCACCTAGGAAGTTTCATCCTTGGAACTAGTTTTAATGCCTTGTTAATTTTTCAATGGACAGGGTTTCTGTATACCAGTTGGAAGAGAGTTCAATGTTTGTATTATTTGACCATGTTTTTTTTTTTTTTTTTTTTTCCACTGCTGTGGAGTAACGAATAGTATGTCTGACTGTGAAGCAAGCAGGTCCGAGTTCAAATCCTGGTTGAGTTTTTCCTCAATCCCTTAAGAGCAAGTGCTGGATAACTTTTGGCGCTGGACACTGGACTCATTTTGCTGGCATTATCACCTTCATCTCACTCAGATGCTAGATAACTAGCTATAGCAGTTGATAAAGCGTCGTAAAAATAAAAAATCTCGGCTTTTGGGCATAACTATGTTCTTATTTGACTCCGAATCAGCAATGTTGTTGAAACAAACATCATAGATGAGATCAGATACATGTACAAGTCAACGAAAGCACTGGAAAAATATAGGCCTATAGGCTACATTACACTGAATCCCCTCAATATTTGTAGACTATATTTGGAAATGAACGAACTGTCCTACCAATTAAAAAAAAAAAGGACTAAATTATAAGAAAACCAAAACAGCAATCAAAGAAACAGAAGATAAAGAGATAAAAAAATAGATAAACACAAGACAAAAACAAAATCAAGAATCTCTAACTGGAAGAAGACACAAAAACACATGATTATTTCACAAAAGCCTGTGACCAATTAAATTACAAACTTACTGTATGACACCTATTTAAACACTGTAAACGAATTCCTCAATAGAATGTAAATGGCAACAAAAATATGTAGGCTAGTTATGAAGAAAACCTCCTCTAATGTAGAGAACAATTCAGGAAATAAAAAAGGACTATATCTAGCAGGCCCATTGTAAAAAGTTAGGAGGTTAATAACTTAGGCCAATATCAAGGCACTGGAAAACAATAGGCTACTAGTTTATAAGCCACATTCACAGGTATTTTAACCACTCCATAACTCTGGACAACAGAATAGCGCTCAGCAGAAATATAAAATACAACCATTTCCAAACTTAAACCTCAGTAAAAACAAGTGAAAGAATTACCTAGATGCATCAATAATTAGAATAATAGTGGATGCCAAATCTAAGGAATCGTGTAGGACTATTTTCAAAAAACTACAAATAATGCCCATGGCTTGACAGTATATTTTTTCATCAATAAACTTCCTCGTATGTAGTCGTGAAAACTCTGTATGTAATTAATTCAACAATTCATAGCATAAATACTAGTCAAAAAATTTACTTTCATACTCCATTGGCAAGTCTATCATACTATCAAAAAGGAGTGCATTATATGGCAATAAAATAGCCACCTTATGGATATAAAAAATCAAACTCAAAACATATGATTATTTTGAGCCAAATTAAAGAAGTGCCTAATTTCTCACATCTTCGATTCTGTAGGTGAATTCATGACATTCAACAATGCTCTATGAATATTTCTGTCTTATATTAAGTATTCATACTAAAACTTCGTGTTGTACTAGTAGACTATATTGTAAAACTCTTCTCTATATATTTCAACTAGACTGTGACTGCAATTAAGACTTTATAATACTATTAAGAATTTTTTTTTTCATTTGACATTTCCATATTCTAGCTGTGAAGCAATATACGAATACCATGTAATGTAAATAAATATGGGTATCGCAAAGGATCTAAACTTACTCATAAAATGGAACCATTTTAGTTTTATTTTGTGTCATTGTTATACAATTACAAAGGAAACGTACGAGGTCTAATGTTTGGGAAATGGAATTAGAATGATTTTTAAAATATGTGAATGACATGGTACAAACCCACATTTTTTTACAACATACTGCAATTTCACAAGATAATAAAATGGCATTTGTGGACAGTTTGATTTCACTAACAAATAGTGTCATTTCCTTAGCATGTGGGTATATCAACAGAATTGTTTTATTCTTAAAAAAAACTCATTAAAGTCTCCAATTAATTTCTGATTCTCGAATTCATGAATTTCAGCTAACAAAAATATTGTAGAAATTATGTAAATTACAATCGACAAGATAAGTTACCTAATATCAACAAAAACAAAAATTTTATTCTTTAAAGGCTAAGAAATACCCCTGTAGACCTACTGTAGAACAAATAAACAAGGTCATCTATTATGGTTACAAAATATTCTAGACAAAGAAATGGCATGTTACTTAAGTAAGTTTAATTAACTTTATTAGGCCTATACTGCAAAACAAAAACATTTAATAAACGCAAGAAAAAAACGAAAATTGGAATTGGGCAAAGCTATACCAATGCTAAAATTTGTAGGCCTCTAAATTCTGGACTGTAACAAAAGAAGGAGAAATTAAACATTCTGAACGAGTTTTGAGAAAACTGCAAGACAAAGACGTATGGATAAGAAAGATAATGATGACAGTCGCCAGACAAAAAAATTAAAATTAACACAGCAATAATGGAAAGGACATAATAAAAGAATGGCGACAGTTCATCAAACACAATTAATAACCAATTCGAAATCTGTTGGTGTTGAAAATAACTTATTAGGGCGCCACGAAAATGGCTTGAGGAAAACTCTAAATGTCAAAACTTTTGCGATCAGAAGTAAGCCTAAGGCACTACCTCAGACTGATATTTATAATTTTGTAGTGGACAAAATGACAAAGGCAAATACTTCGAAGTCTTCCCCTTCCTTTTTATTTGTATTTGTATTTATTTACATTCCATGGTAATCGTACATCGCTTCACAGCTAGAATATGGAGCATGTCAAACGAAAAAAAAAAATCTTAATAGTACTATGAAGTCTTAATTATAGTTACAATCTAGTTGAAATATATACAGAAGAATTTTACAATATAGTCTACTAGTACAACACAAAGTTTTATATAGTACCAATACTTAATACAACACAGAAATATTCATAAAGAGTTGTTGAATGGTATGAATTCACCTACAGAATTGAAGGCGTAAGAAATTAAGTAGGCTATTTCTTTAATTTGCCCTAAATAATCTTACGTTTTGAGTTTCATTTTCTATATCCATAGGGAGGCTATTAAACATTTTTACTGCCATATAACGCACTCCTTTTTGACAACACGATAGACTTGCCAATGTCATTTCTGACGCGTATTTATACTATGAACTGTTGAATTAGTTACAAAGTTTTCACGATTACATACGAGAAAGTTTATTAATGAAAAAATATATACTGACGACAAGCCATGGGCATTATTTGTAGTTTTTTGAAAATAGTCCTACACGATTCCCTAGAATTGGCACCCACTATTATTCTAATTACTCTTTTTTGTAATAGGAATATGCTGTTACTATCTACGGAATTTCCCTAGAATATTATTCCAAAACTCATTAGCAAGTGGAAGTATACAAATTACGAGCATATTGTTTTTAATGTATTGATATTTACTATCGCTTGCACAGATCTAATAGCAAAACACGCTGAATTTAGTTTAGGAGTAATTTCTTTAATATGATTTTTCCAATTTAACACATTATCGATTCGTAAGTCAAGAAAATTGGTTGTTGTTTCTATTAGGGACCTGTTGCTAATTATTGCGCTTGAAATTTGCGAGGTTGAATTTGGACAGGATTTAAATTGGATTATGTTATTTTTGTTACAATTTAATACTACGGCAATTTATTGGCTGAAAACCAATCACATATTTTGAGGAGAATTGTCTCTGTTGAAGACTGGAATGCCACCAATGCTCGATTTTTGTCGTATCATGATCTCAATGTCTCTGAATTGCATTTGAAGTTAAAAAAAAAGTTAAATAAATACCGTAACTTCAATTGCAATTGACGCAGTGAAGGCCATTACTTAAATGGCATTATAAAATCTTACAATGTGTGACTGGTACGGTTTCACGCTGCTAAGATGTATCTTGACCTCAGCGTAATCATAGCCATAGGATGAAGCATATGGGACATATTACTTGGCTTTCCTCGCCTCTATCATTTCGCTATTGCTGTACCACCATTATTATCATCACCCCATCCTCTCTAATACCTGTGCATTAAATAAAGATTTGTAATTCATATAAATGTCGATATGGTTTACCTACGTTCACATTCAGACCAAAGTGCTCCTCTGTTAAAAGGTCCTTGGGCCTGACAAGATAGTAGCCACGAGCTGAGGTCTGTGGAACAGGTTTCCTCCGAATATTTTGATTTCTAAGTCACTGAATATTCGATCTTGCTATAAACCACTCTAGGGACTGATGTCTGATTTGTGTTACGGTATTTCATGATGAAATGAAATTGAGAGATGATATAACATACACATGTATTAAAAATGACGTACATCTGGAAAAATAAATAGGTGAATTTTCGTAAGGTCGAGGATCATTAACAAATTATATTTGGTTTGTTCAAGCTTTTGGTATGCCTTGCATGTACGTTTTTTGGTAGACAGGTACGAAAATACATTTACCCTGGGCCGAAGAAAGAATTGCGTATCCGCTTAGTGCAACATAATCGTGGTAGCTCTAGGCTACGTGATGATTTCTTGTGAAAATGTCTGAGAAAATCATATAAGAAACGAAGGTTTTTGGGTAGTGATTATATTTAGAGTGTTGTCCTAGAATTTTGGGGTTATTTTCAATATTTTTTTTTTCGGCGAAACTAGCTCACGGAAAGTTCACGGGAAAATCCGTTTGTTTTTTTGTTGGAGATTCAGTTAAATATTTATGGAGCGGTCGCAGTAGGGTATTTTTTCGTGGTTCTCTCGTTTCCCCATATTAGACATTACATCATCCCGTCAACATTTCTCCATTTTGTCATCATTAGCATTACTCGAACGCCGGCTGGCGACGCACGGAGGGGGCTGGCCTAGGGACGAGTGGGGTTGCTTGCTCGAAATCTGAGTACGCAGCGAACTTTGGGCCGTGTCTCAAAGCTCAAGTCCATACTACACACTAGTGACTAGCAACTAGATGACTTGTAAACTACACACTAGGGAGCTTTGGAAATGTATGCTTGAAACATGGCCTTCTTCATACATTATTTTTCTAAAAACCATGACATCACGGTGCAGCACTAAATTAAGAAGGCAGTGTCCTAATGCAGTTTCATTACGAATTATGTCGAAAAGATAAGGGCTTAATATATTACAATAATGTTTAAAACATTGTACAGAAGGTACAAACAATGCCAGTGTTCAAAGTTAACGTGTTATTCTACATTATATTTACATTATTTCACTTCCAAAGCATTTTCAGATTTCATAACCCCAATTGCTGATAAGGTATCCATGTTACTTTAGTGAACTAGTCAACAATCAAGCAAGCATTTTCGTTTACTAGCTACTACGGTCTTGATTGCTATGCACTATGTAGCTTTGGATCATAACTTCTGACGTCATATCCTGCTATTTAGTCAACAATCTAGTTCACTTCAGCTGAAAATGTAGCTTTGAGACACGGCCTTAGTATAGTCAGCCAGTGTGGGTTTGGGAATGTGCCTAGATTGAGGTTTAGCGCAATAAATCTTTAAAGGTCGCACTGCTGGGTAGTAGTGCCTCCTTCTGAAATTCCATTCCAAGCATCGACCAACCCGCCATCTTTCCCAAATAAAGAACTGCAACTGCAATCGACAAAATGAGGGCTATTGCGTAACCAGAAACATAAAGGTTGGTAAGGTCTCGGTACAGTATGTACGCTCATGCACAGACCAAGGTCAGATTTCACAGAGCTCCGCTGTTAGATGTGACGTGAGCTTAGCCACAAGGCAGGGCCGATGACGCATGGCGAGGTTCCCTTTATTACACATCGCCCTCACTGGAATTGGGGTTCTGTGGCTGGCTCATTACCTGGTACGCATCCGCCGCGTCCTCCCGCTCCATGCGCAGTAGCTCGAGCTCCTCCTGGTCTATCTCCTCCTCCACAGCCGTCGAGTCGCTCGCGCCCACTTTGTTGCGGCGCCTCGCCGCCCCCGCTCCGCCTCCCGCCGCCGCCGGCTGGCCCACGGGAGGTACATGATGGTTCATCTCGTGCACCGTAAGGCTCTGCTTGATATCGGCTGTGAAATTGCAGAGAGCACACCGATAAGCCCCGTCCCCTGTATGATTCTTGTAATGGCGATCCAAATTCCACTTATAAGGCGTGCGAAAATCACACAGATCGCACTTTATCATAGGCATTGAATGATACTTCACATGTTTCGTATATCGCGCTTTCATATGCGTCACATAGTTACACTTACTGCAGCGGTAGAATTTCTTTTTCAGATGAGCCGTACGCTCGTGTTTCAGCACTTCACTGGGATTCGAACTCGTAAACGGGCACAAAGAACACTCTTGCACGTCCCCGGCACTGATCTTGACACTTGTATTCTCACTTAACAACTTCGGTTCTGCGATCTTCTTCTGCAATTGTTTTGCACTGACTGCAGAAGCACTGTTCCATGTTTTAGGTTTCTGAGCTTCAGCCTTCTTTTTCCTAAGACCTGCAGATCCCTTCCCGATCACGTGAACCATATGCACGTGACGCTGCAGCTTTTGGCTGTGCTTCGACGCGTACAAGCAGCTGGGGCATTCGTATACTTTGATCTTCTCCCCATGCTCGTCCTTGAGATGGTACAGGTAGGAGCGCGGGTTCTGAGTATAGTATGTACAATGCGTGCAGGTGTAGTTGCGCTTAATCTTGCACTGGGGCAAGTCAGACTCATCTTCGCTCTCTTCGTAAATTGGATCCCCGCTCATCACACTCCTCACCACGAGGTTGTCTCCGCTACGATGTACCATCGAAGGCGCAGACATTGTGATTACATCTGGAAATAAAGAAACTGCATTAAAATTTATATTTTATCCCTTATTTACGAAAAAAAAAACCTTGGTATTAAATCACAAAGTCAGTAAACATTCTTACAACGCAGTCTCACTAATGACTAGTTCTCACTTTTACTTCGCAGAACAATAATTAAATTACGATAGAAGAGATAAGGCTTTTAAATTAGGAACGCGCTACGTAATTCTCTCGCAAACGAGTTTCGATCTCACGACAGTAGAACGGACGCTCTGTCGTCCTCAACTCTCGAGACCAGCAACAGCAGATATCGATCCCTGGTCGATACGACCGTGGAGGTGACACGGCAGCACAACTAGACTACAAGCTGGTTCTTGCCTCCGGTAGCCAAACCGTGTTCCTAAAATACTGCAAGACACGATCGCTGTATCCAGTCCGTCCGAAACATAAACGAAAGAGACTTAGCGTCCTACTTGACTTCATTCCTAGAATTCTCCCTTCAACTGTTTTTAATCCAAAAGAAACGTAGTACGCAACAGCAACCTCTAGATAATTTTAGTTTTTCAGATACTTATCCAGCTGTTCTTTTTATTTACGAGTGGATAATATTACCTTTTGAGTAATTTAAAAAGAACACCTTGCTACAAATAACATCGGTATTGGCAAAAATAAACGTAAAACCAGCTTTCCAAAATAGAAAATAATGAACGGCATTAGAGTGTTTAAATATTTAATTATACCTCACAGAGACTAAAGTATTCAGGAAGACCTGGCATTACGTAGATGTTACAAGTAACATCGCCGATGGCGTGAGCTATTGGATTGTGTAAGAAAATGTTCAGAGTGGACGTGAATACAACCGTGCGGTATGCAGGAAGCGACGTTTCCATTGAAGTGGTAAATTTTAAATGTAGTAAATGCTAGAAAGGCCTAATAGCATGTTCCCCTGCACCATGAAGAACTTGCCGCAATATATCGGCATTAATAAAACATAATTAAACATTAAATTGGTATTAACACAAACAATAGGACAACTGAATACATAAAAATTAATTATTACCATAAGAAGAGAACAAAGATCTGCCAGAAGATGAAACCAACCGTAATAGGACTGAATGTTGTAGTGGTGGTGATGGTGGTGATTATGGTAATGGTGGTGATGATCACGATTTACCTCAGTCACGACAGTTAGATGGCTTGGTTCTTCAAGTCGGCCACGACAGCTGTTCACAAGGCTTCCCTAAACGTCCAACCTAACACTAATTAACCTTCTTCATTATCTCTGCAGGAAGAGCGTCTTTAGCATTAAAATAACCCCAAGTACGTAAATATGGCCTCCCAGAACGAAACACGGCGCTGCACTACCAGAGGGTTTTATCGCACCTCCTTGGTCGCAACACGACTGGGCCACTACAACAAAGAGATGGTTCAACTCGGCGGCTGCCGCTCTGCAGGTTCCATCGCAGGCAATCAATAGCTGGCTGGCTGCCTCGCCCAGAACCAACCTACCTACACAGCGCGGCCAGCTCTTGGCTGACTTCGCCATAGCTGGCTGGCTGGATGCGCGTGCTTGTTCCAATTTTATCCCGGCGGCCGGCGGGGCGGATGCCTGCCTGGTTAAGATGGCTGCTGCTGTCACCACTGCTGAGGAGTGACGCCGTCCAAAAGCTTTGACCCTTTGGCCCCGTACCAGAGTCTTTGCATCCTACCAGCAATGTAAACCAGAACGGAGAGCATGCTCCTACTTGGCATGTCTCCTATAAACAACCGTCTTCGTTAGCACCGGATAACGAGTGCATCCAATAATAATGAGTTTTCTTGCATCAGAACACGAAGTACGCTGGTCCACTACAGTGGCGGCGCTAGCACTTTTAATTTGGCGGGAGGCATTCGGGTGGGCAACCTTCCTTCCTTCCTTGAGCGCGCATTATTGAAATTGTTATGGGAATAGATTATTAGTCGCTGCGATTGTTTCCAATATTAAATGCTAGTACCAAATGGCATATAATTAGAGACCGGATTTCCATGCACTATCAAATCTTTAAACATGCATGCATTCATGTACAGGGGCATCATTTTATTTTTACTTAAATTTTTATTGTATCTGAGTTTATGAATGTACTTCACTTCCACTTCTACTAATGAAGTTCAACCGTCCTCCGCACAGATCCAAGACCGCATATACAGTCATAGTAGCCTTACGGTCATAGTAAATAGTACGTTCCAAAAATATGTTCGCGTTTTCCAGTGACGAAAGAGCTTTCAATATTGAATCATTTTCGCACAGGTACTGTCGTCCATTTGCCTACGTCGTATCTCGGTTTCCCCCACTGCTTTTATGCGCCAGCTAGTGGCTGGGCTGTCTTAGCTCTTTTCTGAGCACATTAATTTCTGTTAGGAATTGGACGTCTACATAATATTATACAACTGTTTAAAATAACTTAAATAAAAGGGCCCCGTTAAGTAATTAACTGTCACGTGATTTCCTCCCTTTCTACGACCCTGCGACATAACCACTTGGACGGACAGTAGATAGTATGTCTGAGTAATTTTATCTTTTCGGATCGGACAGAAGTGAAAATTGAATTTACAGTACGTAAGGTACTCTTTTATAGAGTATTACAGAAATATTTCAACATGAGTTACTAGTACGATGGACGAAACTGGTAATTGGGATCAGGTGCAATAGTCTATAGTGCGATAATATGCACAAAAGACCTGAAGCCTGTATCGAAATGAACTACCACCATTTTCAATAATGTGTTTAAATGTCCATATTATGATTATTTTTCAATTTAACTTTATTCTCTATATTGTACGCTAATGTGCCGTAGACAGTATAATATACACTGCATAATGAATACGTCCACATGGACAGCTCATTTCGTGAGTAAAAACACTCATTGTTAATACTGTACTGTATGTTGATTAAACAAAAACCTAATGAAAATGATCAAACTCAAAAGCGCGATATTTTCTAGTTTACGTAAATGGATGAACTACTTTTCTTCCCTCCTATACCTAGTAAAGTGATTTGTTTGTATTTTACGCCAGTATCATCGAACTCCAGTCGTGGAAAGGGGTAGCAAACTGCGTTGATCCAAAGGTATATCCAGGTTAATATTAAAAATGTTAGTAAAAATAAAATGATGACCCTGTATTATCATATAACAAAACAAGCATAATGAAGCAAAAAACAGTAAAAAAATATGCACTATCAAAATTAAGGTCTACATTATGTTACATTTTTATTTCATTTTGAAACAATGTACAGAAGAGGAGGCTAGAGCTGTCCTTTCACATATACGACGTGGCTATATCACCAATGGGTATGAACGGGGAAGATAGATTTTAGTCTGAGATGAACTTCCTTCCTGCACATTCATATAATATTAACCATCATTAAACAAACTCTTTTTATGATGTCATTCTTTCCCCTACGCATACCTCACATGTCAGGTCTCGTCTCCTGATTTATGTTAGAACTAATTTTTCAAAATTTTCTTCACTTAAGCTCATACGTTTACTTGAAGCACGTTCTTGAACACAGAAAATATTTCTACGTCACAAGAAGTGACAAGGGCATACTTAAGTGAAGAAATTTTGGACAAAGTGAGGTCGAATTGTTTTTAAATTTCCGTATGACCATGACCCCATCGGGAATCGAACCCGCGACCTTCTGACTTTGCAGCGTTATACTTTAACGTGACATTATCACGCAAAGTACTTACGTCTTTATTACAACAATCACAATAAATTACATCGCCGTTCGTCTTTAGAAATTACTTTCCCTGAATTCATTTTGATAAAAGACCTCTTACTGCAGTTCTAACAGGAGCTATAGCAACACCTTACAATTGGATACAAAAGTTTACTAAATTGCAATTTACAAGCGTGCTGCTTCTGCCTTCCTTTCTTGCAATATTTTGACCTCCGGCTTGTAACGAGCGAGAGTTGGGGTTTGAAAATACCAGTGTAATAAAGAGAGGGTCTAACCCATTCAGACCTCAATTTATATTTTTAAAAAATTGAAAAAAAAAACTGGTCACATAATCATTCTGGGGATCCAAAATTCCCAAATCAAGTCTTCACAGAAAATCAAAATTTGGGGACAATTTTGACCCCTGGGGTCCCAAAATTTTAAATTTTATTTTTAATTCAGATATAGAAATGTTTCAAAAATAATATTCTTCATTTCTATCACACTGAATTTTTTAAAATATTTAAAAGTATCGAAGACATTACAAAAAAGAAAGAAAGAAAAAAAAGAAACAATGTACTCTATAATGAACACCAGACCTGAAGGGGTTAAGTGTAAAGACTAGTTGTCAGGTAGGACGCCACGAAACCATATTACCTTATGGGAATAGATTATTTTTTTCAATAGACAGATAACGTGGAAATATCACATTCTACGAAGCAACAATCATAAAAAGCACTATTATGCAAGTTAACATATATATGCCTTAAAGCCGAAAAAAGGACATAATATGCAATACAGAACTAAAAGTCTGCGCTATTAAACCTAAAACCTTTAAAATATGCATTATTCATAATTTACTCAAAAAAAAAAAAAAAAAGAACAACATGCACGCAAAAAGTACGGTTATTTGGAATTCGTGAGTCATAAAACGAACATTTTCAAAGTTTGAGAAGTATAACAGGCGTATATAGCATAGAAATCCGGGCTCTACATATAAAACATTTTCCATTTCAGCACCACCTACACGAGATGCAATTGAACGCCCTGTATGCGAAATCTTCAAGCTGAATCTTTCTTTGAACATTTAAAAAACTCAATTCTATTCAAAATTAAACGTCCTATTTGCGAAATCTTCAAGCTGAAACGTTCCTTGAACACTTACCGCACACATCCTTCGATTTTTTTTCTAAAGAAATATACCAATACCACTATTTCTACATTCTCACATGTCAGTGACGTCAATTCCATCATTGGTTTTCTTAAAATACGTGACTATTGTACTAAATCAACAAAAAACTTCACCGGTATCTAAAATTAAAAGTCCTATTTGCGAAATGTTCAAGTTACAACTCCCCTTGAACATACAGGCGTCTCTTGCAGACATTAAAGCGAATGCGGTACAAGGCCACGAGTTTCTAGATAGCCTCTCCTCAGACAACAGAACTTTAAGAAGACCAGAAAACCTTGGACTCGTGATTTCAACCGTTACATATCTTCGCTAGACCAGTTTTCGAAATCTTAACGTTGCCTCGTGATATATCTTAAAATATTAAGTACAAAATCACGAAAAAAAAAAATCAATCAATCAATGAAGGAGGAGCTGAAGGAGTTCTTAAAAGATATGCGGTTTTATACGCAAGACGAGAAGGTTACAGATATGTAGTCCTAGTGGTGTAGTGACTACCATTACAGTATCTCCATTCTGAGTTCGAGATTCGGTGAATGTTTTGGATTTTTAATGATGACAAATCTCTTTAGCAATTTTTCTATCTAGGTTTTCGAATGTTAGAAATGAAACGGAACTTGATGTAAATAAAAGAGTATACTAGGGTTGCCAGGTTTTCTGAATGCAAATAAGAGGCAGTTGCAACATTTAAGTCGAGGAATACACCAAATGAGTAAAAAGTGTGGGACACTGCTTGCAGCTTTCTTATTTTTAATTAAATTTTATGAAGAAACTATAATATATAGCCTACAAAGTTATAGGGCAGCGGTCATCAGCACAATGCACCCTCGGGCTAGCGTCTCTTACCCAAATATCACCATTTATACAGTATTATTTTGTAAAAACTGCCTCAAATTATGGTCCCAATGTATGCGTACATAACGAAGATAAATGTTTTCAGTGCATTAAAATTAACACTACTGATAATAAGGGGGCCATGAATTAAATAATTTGTAGACAAACACTTAGCTTAATTCATGGCGCTCTAATTCTTCATGGTGATAAATTGATATACTAAAACATTTCTTTTTGCTTATGTACACATACATTGGGGTAATAAACTTGAAGTAATTTTTTTACTAAATAATAGTTTACAAATAATGAATAAATATAGTTTCTATAAGTCTTGAAACCTGAAGAATCCAAAAAGGAAAAAATAAGTATATGGCGTCATTAAAAAAAGACTACTTGGCACAGCCTTTATAAATGAAAAATCCAGTTTTTGTAAACACGTTCAAAATATTTTATTTGTATTATTCTTAAACTTTTGACATAGTTTCCTCATAAAATTCAAATTAGGAAAGCTACAAGCTGTGTTCCATACCTTTACTCATTTGGTACCGATAATTATAGGGTGTCTCAAAATGAACGGCGGATTTAATAATATGAATAAATGCAACAAATACAGATAACAGATTACATATCAGTCAACCCAACAATAACAAGGCATTCTTGGAACATTGCGCCATTGTATTGTTGTTTATTTTTATGTTATTGGGCTATTTTACGACGCTGTATCAACATCTAGGTTATTTAGCGTCTGAATGATATGAAGGCGATAATGCCAGTGAAATGAGTTCGGGGTCCAGCACCGAAAGTTACCCAGCATTTGCTCGTATTGGGTTGAGGGAAAACCTCGGAAAAAACCTCAACCAGGTAACTTGCCCCAACCGGAATTCGAACCCGGGCCACCTGGTTTCGCAGCCAGACGCGCTGACCGTTACTCCACAGGTGTTGTTGTTGGTTTGGGGGCGCTGTTATCTATTCTGTTATTTGTTTTTGCTGCATCTACTTACATATTAAATCCGGCGTTCTTGTTGGGACACTCTTTATATGAATGAGAAACATGTATACGTTACTATATCAACTACTAGATTATTTAACGCTTATGGACTTGGTGATAGAAGGATGGTATTTGGCGAGATGAGGCCGAGGATTCACCATGGATTACCTAACATTCGCTTTACAATTGGAGGAAATTTAGAGAAAAACCCAACCAGGTAATCAGTTCAAACGGGAAACGAACCCATGCTGAGGGTAGCTTCGGATCAGCAGACAAACGCGCTACTGTCTGATTAACAAAAACTAAAGAGTAATGGAGAATCAAAAATCATTATTATATATTAATAATTTCACTACAAATGCATGTTTACCTTTCATTTTCTAAATTTATAAATAAATGTTGCCACTGGAAGAGATATGAAACAATTGAAAACAAGCACCGTGCGTTAAATCCCATTCTCTTGTGAATAAATGTTTATTTTAATATTAATCATATTTTAATCAAGTTTCAGCTATTTAAAAAATGTTGCGAATCTTAATAACATTACAACACATTTCATTACAGATCTCTTTTGAAAGAATTTAATATTCTTGCAGTGTTCATGGAAATAAAGACATTTCAATAACGGGAATAGAATTGCAGTGTTGAAAGTGTTTCACGAAATCATGAAGTAGCCAACATAAGATCTTCTACAACTGCGTTATCATCCCTTATTCCACGCGCCCCTCTGCTCTCTTCACTTCCCTTTCTGTACCCCATTCTTTATATGACACTACGCTCGCTCCTCCTACGAAATCTAGAGTGCCTCAGGAGCACAGGGTTGCAGCACAATGGACGAGAACGGCCTACTATACTGCTGAAAATGTACTGGTCAGCGTACGTAACACCAAAAACATAAAAAATACAGAATAAGTAACATCATTAATTTCAGGGGGTTATTCTTTGAGATATTGCAATTTTGCTCGTTTTTGCTTCCTTTTGGTGATAAAAATTGCTTTATATGAAACATTTCACAGCGTACATGTGCTGAGGTGCACTCGTTATGAGTGACTAGTTGGCCGGGATCCGACGGAATAAGCGCCGTCTTAAATCACGGATCCCGGCCAACTAGTCACTCATAACGAGTGCACCTCAGCACATGCGTGGACTTCAGTCCTACGTTCATAGACGTCTATGACGTAGTGCAGAGGGCGGCCACTAGAGTGAACCCAAGAGTTGGAACTTAATCTGAGACGATTCTGTCCGACGTCGGGATGGGTATCCGGTGTGGCTTAGTGGACAAAGCATCAGCACGTAGAGCTGAAAACCCGGGTTCAAATCCCGGCGCCGGAGAGAGTTTTTCTCCGTTCCATTATTCTTTCATCGTATGATGACGCAGAATATCTGCATGGAAATATCATATGTACTTCGGTACATTAAAGTAATATATTTCATAGCATGTTTTGAGAAAGCCATTGATTTAATTTCCAATAAGCTCAGTCAATTTAAGAGCAGTATATTATGGTAATAAATTATTGAAAGAATTTTAGTTTTTTTCCTTTAAATGTGCAGAAATTTGATCCAAATAAATGTAACACTTTTCGTCCTGCAAAGGAATTTTACAATGTTACATTTGTTCGGATCAAATTTCTGCATATTTAAAGGACAAAAATGAAATTATTTCAATCATTTATTATCATAACACTCTGCTCTCTTAAATTCACTGAGCGTATTTGGAATTAAATAAATCACTTTCCCAAAACACGCTATGAAATGTTTCATATAAAACAAACAAAATTGTATTAAATGTTTTTATTTGAAATATCTCATATAATAATCCCCTTGAATTAATTACATTACTTACAGCTCGTCCTGTATAAAGCAGTCATGTGCGTTACCTTTCTTTTTGAAAACAAGAAAACGCAGAAAACAGAACAGCGAGAAAAAACGAAATAAGTTTTCCAGTAACAAAATGCAATTTATTTCTCATTAATTCATTATTGACGTACTACATAACACGAGGGTGGATCGGAAAGTAACGCACAATAATAAAAACACGTTTAATAGGTAACTAAAAATAAAAAAAAAAATACACAAATGAACTCGCATCTTTTAGCTACTTTTCTACATAGGCGCCAAGTTTTTCAACATATTTCTCCCATTATGGTACCAGTTTCAGTATATTATGTTCATAGAAGTCCGTTCGGTTGGAGTATAGTCATCTGCGGGCAGTTGATTGCACTTCTGCATCGGTCGCAAAGCGATGGCGGGCCTGGAATTTCTTCAAGGGACCAAACAGATGAAAGTCCGAAGGTCTGGACTGTATGGTGACTGCTGGAGCATCTCCCAACGAAATGTGTTGATTTTCTCACGAACATAAGCCGCAACATGGGTTCGAGCATTGTCATGAAGAAGTTTGACATCGTCAGCATCAATGTTACGGCGTATGTCATGAAGGGCACGACGCAACTTACCACGGAACCGACATTATCTTGGGTGGAGTTTATTACCACGGAACCGACACTACCTTGGGTGGAGTTTATTACCACGGACCCGATATTATCTTGGGTGGAGTTTATTACCACGGAACCGACATTATGTTGGGTCAAGTTTATTACCGCGGAACCGGCATTATCTTGGGTGGAGTTTATTACCGCGGAGCCGACATTATCTTGGGTGGAGTTTATTACCGCGGAGCCGACATTATCTTGGGTGGAGTTTATTATCGCGGAACCGACATTATCTTGGGTGAAGTTTATTACCGCGGAACCGGCATTATCTTGGGTGGAGTTTATTACCGCGGAGCCGACATTATTTTGGGTGGAGTTTATTATCTCGGAACCGACATTATCTTGGCTGAAGTTTATTACCACGGAACCGGCATTATCTTGGCTGGAGTTTATTACCACGGAACCGGCATTATCTTGGGCGGAGTTTATTATCGCGGAACCGACATTATCTTGGGTGAAGTTTATTACCACGGAACCGGCATTATCTTGGGTGAGTTTATTACCACGGAACCGGCATTATCTTGGGTGAGTTTATTACCACGGAACCGGCATTATCTTCGATGGAGTTTATTACCACGGAACCGGCATTACCTTGGGTAGAGTTTATTACCGCATAACCGACATTATCTTGGGTGAAGTTTATTATCGCGGAGCCGACATTATCTTGGGTGGAGTTTATTATCGCGGAACTGACATTATCTTGGGTGCAGTTTATTATCGCGGAACCGACATTATCTTGGGTGCAGTTTATTACCACGGAACCGACATTATCTTGGGTGGAGCGTATTACCACGGAACCGACATTATCTTGGGTGGAGTTTATTACCACGGAACCGACATTACCCTGGGTGGAGTTTATTACCACGGAACCGACATTATCTTGGGTGGAGTTTATTACCACGGAACCGACATTATCTTGGGTGGAATTTATTACCGCGGAACCGACATTATCTTGGGTGAAGTTTATTACCACGGAACCGACATTATCTTGGGTGAGTTTATTACCGCGGAACCGACATTATCTTGGGTGCAGTTTATTACCACGGAACCGACATTATCTTGGGTGAGTTTATTACCGCGGAACCGACATTATCTTGGGTGAAGGTTATTACCACGGAACCGACATTATCTTGGGTGAAGTTTATTATCGCGGAGCCGACATTATCTTGGGTGGAGTTTATTATCGCGGAACTGACATTATCTTGGGTGCAGTTTATTATCGCGGAACCGACATTATCTTGGGTGCAGTTTATTACCACGGAACCGACATTATCTTGGGTGGAGCGTATTACCACGGAACCGACATTATCTTGGGTGGAGTTTATTACCACGGAACCGACATTACCCTGGGTGGAGTTTATTACCACGGAACCGACATTATCTTGGGTGGAGTTTATTACCACGGAACCGACATTATCTTGGGTGGAATTTATTACCGCGGAACCGACATTATCTTGGGTGAAGTTTATTACCACGGAACCGACATTATCTTGGGTGAGTTTATTACCGCGGAACCGACATTATCTTGGGTGCAGTTTATTACCACGGAACCGACATTATCTTGGGTGAGTTTATTACCGCGGAACCGACATTATCTTGGGTGAAGTTTATTACCACGGAACCGACATTATCTTGGGTGGAATTTATTACCGCGGAACCGACATTATCTTGGGTGAAGGTTATTACCACGGAACCGACATTATCTTGGGTGGAGTTTATTACCGCGGAACCGACATTATCTTGGGTGAAGTTTATTACCACGGAACCGGCATTATCTTGGGTGGAGTTTATTACCACGGAACCGACATTATCTTGGGTGAAGTTTATTATCGCGGAACTGATAAAGTCCGTTTGAATAGTGCTAAAATGTCAAGTTTTGTCGAAAGTTAGACATGCGGCGGGCAACAGAAACTCTGCAAGTGCACCTCCGACAAGAAGAAGCCATGGGATGGATCTCTGTTTACGCGGTACAGGCGTTTCGTGGAAAATGGGGGTAGTCAGGCAGAGATGCGCATACCCGCCGCCCGACTGCCTACATGCAGCGCAAGCTTCTCGGTCGATTCCGAAAAACGTCCATCACGACTGTTTCCAACAACTGTTCCAACGCTGGTAGAGGAGTATCGTAAAGGCGTGTATAGACTTGGCGAATGAACAAGAACGAATGTGTTTGCTGGCTGACTCAGTTCGGTGAGAGCCGTCGTTTGCCGGTGCAACAATGAGAATTCACATTCGCTGTGGACGGGACATTTTCACTTTATTGTGATTCACCTAATTGGAATAGATACGACTCTCAGACAAATACAATCCAACTTGTTTAATTCGAAGTTGAAGAAACCATCTAAAAATTCGAATTATCCAAGATTTCGAATTAGACAAGTTTCCAATGTTTTTTTTTTTTACTTTCTACGCCAGAGACATGGCGGCTGGGTAGCTCAGTTGGTAGAGCAGCTGGCTACGGACTGGAAAGTCCGGGGTTCGATCCCAGGTGGTGATAGGATTTTTTCTCATTGCCAAACTTTCAGAACGGCCCCGAGGTTCACTCAGCCTCCTATAAAATTGAGTACCGGGTCTTTCCCGGGGGTAAAAGGAGGTTAGAGCGTGGTGCCGACCTCATTCTAGTGCCGAGGTCATGGAAAGCATGGGGCTCTACCTCCATGCCCCCCCCCCCAAGTGCCTTCATGGCATGTTACGGGGATACCTTTACCTTTTACCTTAAGCCAGAGACATTTTGATTTAAATATAGCCTACAAATGTTTTTCGAAAGGAACTGTCCAAACCAACCAACAGCAGATGTTTTGGACCCAAAATATATAATGAATTATTTAGAGCTTACCCTGAGCTAAGTACACTTAACACACACAGATTTAAGAAACAAAGCTAATTGAGTTAAAAATTGATAGTATAATATTTATGTACTTTTGTATTTTCAATTTTTGTATATAGACCCTATTATTACATGCTGTATTATTTTACCATTTACTAATGTTATTGTGCTCAATGAACTCTCTTAATTTTGTGATATATTTTGTATAACTGATCTGAACTGCGCCCGAGCACGAGCTTCTGCTCTTTCGGGCTGCAATGCCTAATGTAGCTCAAGTGTTAAGTATTAAATAAATAAATAAATAAATAAATAAATAAATAAATAAACAAATGAATGAATAAATAAATAAAAATAAAAAAATTATGGTGCCCCCATGGTAATCTTGTACAAAAGAAATGCAATACAATAACAAAAGTTATAATTCAATATTTTGTACAACATTGTTAAAATATGGAACATTCCTAGTTTTTTTTAACGTTGAGACATGTGTTAATTTTTTGCATTTAATATTCGAGCAAAATTTTTCGATTTTATTGAGCAAATGGAAAACTGTTTCACTCACATTCTGTCGTTCTTCAACACAGGACCTTAATTCCTGGATGTGATCCATGGCCTGGACGATTGTAGGCAATGGTTTCAAGGGATGTTCTGGCCCTTCATCTGAAGACAGGGCGACAGTCTGCTTCCACTATATTGCGGGTTGATTTTCGTAATTTTGGAACTGAATTTCGTTACATTTCACTTCGAATTATAATTAAAAAAAAATCGAATTACATACGAGTTTTTAACATTGCGTTATATAGGAATATAGGAATGTCAAGGGACCGCACAAAAAATTCGAATGAATCACGATTTCGAATTAAAAACGTTCGAATTATAAAATTTCGATTGTAATTATTATTATTATTATTATTATTATTATTATTATTATTATTATTATTATTAAAATACAGGTTATTTACTAAAAGTGTGATAAGCTTACATGTGTTGTTTTTTAGCATTTAATCTTGCAGCAAAAGTCTTCGAGTTTATTGAGCAAATGGAAAAATGTTTCACTCACATTCTGTCGTTCTTCAACATAGCACATTAATTTCTGGATGTGATCCACGGTTGGGCAATTGTAGGCAATTGTTTCACGGGATGTTCTGGCCCTTCTTCATCTGAAGACAGGGCACAGTCTGCTTCCGCTATATTGCGGGTTGATTTTCGTAATTTTAGAAATGAATTTCGTTAGATTTCACTTCGAGTTATAAAAAAAATCGACTCACAGACGAGTTTTTAACATTGCGTTACATAGGAATGCTCAAGGAACCGCATAAAAATTAGAATGAATCACAATTTCGAATTAAAAACGTTCGAATTATAGAATTTCGAATGCATAACTTATGGTATATTTCTTTTTATTATTATTATTATTATTATTATTATTATTATTATTATTATTATTATTGTTGTTTAACATAAAAGGGTAGAGGAATTGATATAAAAACGGACTTTTATTTAGAATATTTATTTAAATGCCTGCCGGACGCAAAGTAAATTTAGAAAATAGAAGGGCATGTCCAGGAAACGCCAGATGGTTGGTCATCTTAATAATACAGAATGATTCAAAAGGATTCTGTGAAATGCTAGGTGGTGAAAAAAAATGACTATTTGGAACATAAAATATAAATAACTCTTTTTAATACGGCATTGTTTCAGAGATATAACATTCTCACAGGAGTAGGCTACGTACCGATACCGGGTATCCCCTTCTCCCGTCCTCATCTTCATCATCACCACTCATTCCATACACTACACTTACACGAACACTTACACATACACTCACTCTAATACGCGACAGAACTCTCCACAGAAACACATCATGTACAGCGTGGCCCGCCGAAGTGGTGTGCAACTAGAAAATAGGTCACATTCCTGCAATCTATCCGCAATATGCGGAACTCGAATCACGTAAAGTGAAGTGGGTAGGCATTGGATACATACATATTCTGAAGTGTAATTTTAAACAGAATTACTGTATATTATGATGCGATTTCTATAACCTGGTTACTTCATTAGAATTCTAACAACATCAGAAGAATATTAAAATATTATTAAATACTTTGTTATTGTTACTAAATACCCGTTCGTATCAGCGGTATTATTTCAACATTTACCTTACTGTGGAGTCTTACTTTTGTTTACAAGCTCTGTTCGAAGTGTCCCCCATCCATGGCGATGCATGGGTAGCAGTATTGTCGATCAGCTGTTGTGACACGTGTCATAGCCGCAGTGTTGCCAACTGGACGTAAATTCCGTCAAACCTGACGGAATTTCAACGTAGCGGACGGGAAAAGAATGACTTTGACGGGTGACGGATTTTCTGGCGGAAATTACGATTTATATCGTCTTTTGACTTTTTTTGCTGTTGTCATTTTATTTATTTAATTTTTGGAAAATTTTACTTTTTCATCGAAATGTGCCGTACCATAAGTCAGAGGTTGACGAATCAATATTTTAATCAAGACTGATAAGTAAGTTTTGTTAAAATTTACTTGTTGTTTGTATACAGATATACTGAGTGAATCTTATTATTTTTTTTTTGTTAATTTTGACGGATTTTGACGCATTTCCAGGTGTTAGCTGACGGGGATACAATTTATGTGTTGGCAACACTGGTCATTGGTAGAATTCATAATGAATGGCTTCTACAATGCATGTTCAATGCGCTGCACAAGTTCTCCTCGATATCTAAAGAAAATTATTGTTACATTTCATGAAATAAAAATTTTACTCGAACAAATATTTAGCACAGACATTCCTACTTTCATTTACAACTTCAAGAAAATAAATAATACTGTATACTGGCAGCAAAAGAGCTGAGATACAACAACGGAGTTAGAAAACGTTTTCTTTATTATCTACATACTTCTTCCGGTTGAAAATTTTCGGGAGGGCAGAAATAGGCCTAATTCTGACTAAAGAACTGTTCAGAGCTCTTAAGTGGTTTTAGGTTGAATTCTATAATCTTTCTTTCCGGAAGTGTAAAAATGTGAAGAGACCGGTTCCGTGGTAGATAAAAACACGTTATGGACGGCTAAAATTAATTTAACACGAAGTAAATCCTACGATGGTTTTTTACTTATAGTTCATAAAATTGGTTAAATATTCGTATAGTTAACATGCAGTGCGAAAGAAATTGAAGTTGAGAGTTCTCTGAAGACTGATTTGTCGATGGTGTTTCACTGCGTCTCTTATCAATATCGGTGAACTGCAGCATTATGGAATCACAGATACTGAACTGAACTTAGTTGCAAGTTTTTTTAACTAACTATATTCAATAGCGTTATATGAATGGCAAATATTCCAATCTTTTAAAACTCTAAACTGAAGTTCCTCAGGGATCTGCTTTGGGACCCCTCTTATTAATGACGAATGATTTACGTTGTGATATTAGTAGCTACTGATTGTATTTTGTTTGCCGTTTACAGATGACACTGCACTTCATTGCTCCAATAGTATGGATGTATTGCTATTTTCAATGCAAATTATACGTGATGCACGAACTCAGTAAAGTTTCCGATCCCAGACCCATTTGGAAACTTCATATAAATATGGTGTGCAATAGATTATCAAGCATGACAATATGCCGGGTAATCTTTCGGCGAATCCTCAGACCTCACCTCATCATTGTAGAAAATTACTACATTATAAAACTGTAAAAATTGTAAAATATTGTAAAAATTTGTAAAAATTGTAATTGTAATATTGTAAAATTTTGACTTGTTCCACATCTTAAAGCTTCATTGCTCATGTAAGATCTATGGAATATAATGAATGAATGAATGAATGAATGAATGAATGAATGAATAGTTACTGAGACTTTCAAAATACTTATGGCCGGTTTCACCAACCTTCGTTATCATTATAACGTCTCGTTAAATAATTTAATGACACGTTAGTCAGTTTTTGTGTTTCACCAAGTATCATTACTGCTAACGCATCTTTAAATTCATCGTTAATTTATTAGGACCTATTCGTCGCGTTAAAACAGTAACGATGCGTTAAGAAGTCAACAACATGGCGGACGTAATTATTCGATGATGAAGTTCTTCATTTAGAACTTCAACATAACGACGAACTTATATGTTGTAATAACACTCGGAATAATCATTTTGAAGATTAAGTGATAAAGAATTCCACGAAAGCTACACATTAAGGAAATAAGTAGTAAGAATGGTTCTAGAAGAAACTGAATACCGGTATACTGTATAGGTTAGAATACGACAGATAGAAATCACCCACTTAACGCTTCAACAGATTCTTCTCGCTTTAAGATAACGTTGCGGGAAGTTTTGAAATGGTAATTGATGATATGAACGGGGTATCAAAAGCTGTATTGTCTAGATATGTGAATAAAGTATCAGACGTACTATCAACATTATAATAGTCATTATTTCTATAGGCCTAATAAGCTTATAGCTAAATTTTATGTTGTCATAGACAACATAGATTGTGTACATGTTCCAATCGTATATCCTGGCAGTAATATAGCCAAAAGATTCTGCAATAGAAGATCATATTTTTCCTTAAATATTCAAACAATTTCATAGGCCTATGTAACGCTCCGTATAGAAAATTTGTGGCTAAACTAGCGCTAAGGTACCTAGTTTCCTTCGTACTCTGCTTATACACCTTGCACATACGATCCTGTGACAGGTTACGTTTGATTAGTTTAGGTTTTTGTTATGCCTTGCATATACGATCAAATGCATTACCACAAAAAATCCCTTATAAATTCAACGATTTTCACTTCTGAAACCAGCAGAACTACCTCAGCGCTAGTTTATTGAAATTGTAATAGGTTAGAATACGACAGATAGGAATCACCCACTTAACGCCTCTCCAACAGAGTCTTCTCGGTTTAAGATAATGTTACGGTCTACATGGATAGCACAACATTACAAAGGAGGATGCCTTTTAAATGGAAAGGGTGCAAAGAGATTTTCTTTTAGGAGACAATGGATACCCCTTAAAATCCAATTTAATGACACCTCTCCTGAATCCTGCCACACAAGCATGGCAAAATTGTTACAGGGTACTAATAAATTTGCATGAAATACAGTGGAAAAGTAGTATGCAATTTATGGAAGAGGCGATTTCCCGTCCTAAATTTAGGCCTAATATAAGTGCTTAGAATGCTTTGTATATAATTAAGTGTGGAATCAATTTTGAAGCTGTCGACCTTATAGTCCGCTAAATTTTCTTAGATTTCCTTTAGAAGTTACAATTTAACTGCTCTACATTCCTATTATTTACATTTAGAAGCAGCTGTCTTTTTTTTTTAATTGCGGTGTGACAACATACTGTATTTAGGAAGATGTTCTTAAAATACTGCCTCTTACCCGTTTGCCTATGATTGTTTCCTCATGCCAAACAAAGTCAGCCATGATCATATGTAACCAATGAAATTCGCGATTTCGAAGCCATGGTCGTATGAAAAACAAAACATGCAAGATACAAGTACAAAATCCCCTCGTTAGTAAACGCCTGTTAATTTTAAAGATACGAGGCTTGGTGAAACAGTCAACTTTTAAAGATCCCGTTAAAATTAAACGATCCATTTGTTGACAAGTCGTTTGTGCTGATTTAAAGAAGCTTGGTGAAACCGTCTGTTAGTGTCTAAACAATTTCTAAAATCTGCCTAATATGCTTTTTTCATAGTATGACGTCCTATGACAGACATTCTCATAAAGGACATAATATTACTGTATCGAAAATACGTATTTTACAAAACAAGGCTATTCGAATTCTTACTATTTGTTTTTTAGTTGGTTATTTGACGACGCTGTATCAACTACTCGGTTATATAGCGTCGATGGGATTGGTGAAAGCGAGATGAGACCAAGGATTCGTCATAGACTACCTGACATTCGCCTAACGGTTGGAAAAACCTCGGAAAAACCCAACAAGGTAATCAGCCCAAGCGAAAATCGAACCCAAGCTCTAGTGCAACTACGGATCAGCAGGCAAGCGCCTCAGCCGACTGAACTACGCCGATGGCTACTATTTCTGTTATAGCAATCATTGTAAGCATATATTATTGAAGGCACAACTACAGTTATTAACTTAAACATATTTCATTGCTTGTTCAAAATTAAAAAACAATTTAAATTATTTCAATGGGAATTCCGGTATAGGCCTAGACCGTTATTCTACTCGTACAAGAACTAATCATCATCTTGTTGTGCCATGTACTAGAAATCTAGATTATCCAAAAGTAATAACTGTTTAAAAATTTCTCCCATTAACATGTTTAACATGATACCTACCGAGACCACTCTGTTAAACTGTATTATATCGGTGCTCATACAAAATCATTTTTACAGTCTTGAAGAATTTTATAATACTCCTGCGAATATAACATTTTAATTACTGTATTCGACTAAACTTGCATTATAACTTGAACATTTAACTATACTCAGCAACCGGCGTAGCTCAGTCGACTAAGACGCTTGCCTGTCGATCCGGGGTTGCGCTCGGGCACGGGTTCGATTCCAGCTTGGGCTGTTTATCTGGATGGGCTTTTTCCGAAGTTTTCCCCAACTGTAGGGCTAATGTCAGATAATCTATGGCGAATCCTTGGCCTCATCTCGCCAAATACCATCTCGCTATCACCAAATGCATCGGCGCTATATAACCTAGAAGCTTATGCAGGATTATCTACGAGTTTTACGTCCTTACAGCTCTGTTACAGTCTGACAGTGAGATTCGTGGGTAAAAAGACGCGACGCCTGGTTTCGTCCTAGTTACTGCACGTCAATTGGATTGAGGGGTTGAGGGTCGAGAAAGGGGAACTTGCGTGTCAAAGAGGCGTGCATAGTGCTTCACTTTAAATCTCAAGTCTGGAAAAGTCGAAGAAACTCGGAATATTTAAATAAGTAAACAGGGAAATAGTTAAACAAAGGAAAGGCGTACTTGCAGCGAAATGCACGTGTTGGGCAGAAACCGCAGTGTATTCATAATACAAAAATAAAAACGGGGTCACTTGCAAATGACAATTTCTCACACAATTTTGCAGCAACTAAGGTAGTCACTGTAAATTGGCAAAATGTCAAGGCTACCTGCTTGCTAGCTCGCAAATCCCTACAATGCATTTTCTATCAATTTCCTTTTATTACTATTATTAGAGGAAGTGTTACAAATACGAAAGAGGAGTACAAATATGATAGTGTGATATACAACCTGAGACGAGTTTATTTTACCGGAAGCCTTCCAAATTACTACGCACTGTAATTCTCTTTTGTGGGAATGCGTTAGTTTGCAGTTAGAAGCTGAACTGTTGAATTACAGTAGAACCTCGATTATCCGTCACCCTATTAACCGATTGGCGGATTATCCGACTATTTCTCGCTCTTTTTTTTTTCTTCAGAAATAAATAACTTATATGAAGTACTGTTTTGTACATCATATTATTGGGGTTATGCATATGTTTTTGCTAAAGAATGTTATTACAAGCCATTTTCGTTAAACAGCATTGTCTACTGAATAATTTCAAGGGAAAAATTGTTCCGGGGCCGGGTATCGATCCCGGGACCTCTGGTTGAACGTACCAGCGCTCTTACCAACTGAGCTACCCGGGAACTCCACCCGACACCGTCTCAACGTTTCCCTTTATATCCACACAACTCGCGTGGGCTGACGAAACGCCAGAGACCCACATCGAGCGCACACAATCTGTGTGACTTGAGACGGTGTCGGGTGGAGTTCCCGGGTAGCTCAGTTGGTAAGAGCGCTGGTACGTTCAACCAGAGGTCCCAGGATCGATACCCGGCCCCGGAACAATTTTTCCCTTGAAATTATTCAAATCTGCTTTACAGGGAGCTTTACCTGAAAGACTAGATTTGCAGCATTGTCTACTGTTCGAATTGCCGTTCTATTATATAACTTGTATATAAAATGTCTTCCATGTATATAAAATGTCAACGTGTAGTGCTAAGTATAAAAAAATGGAAATAATTGAATGGTTTGAGAAAGAGAAACTGTGGCTCATCTCGCATCAGAATACGAGATTGGAGTTACAACTGCGTGATTTAATAAAAAAAAAAAAAACAAGGATAAAGTGTAAAAAGGTATGTAAATCTACAACATGAGACCTATTTTATTCCTATCTTTCCTGAGACAGTCATTACAAAGGACTTCCTTGCCCCTTAAAAACCCGTCGTTGACAACCAGACTTCAA